>NC_061096.1:27766782-27959282 GCF_015104395.2 Macrobrachium nipponense
GCAGTCCTTTTAGACAAAACCCCCTGCTTAATAAGTGAGTTTCTTATAGAAAACTACTTTTGTAGACAACAAAATGGTCTTCAATTTGTTTTTTATTTTAGTTGTATTGTGGCATGAAATGCGCACATTTCCATATATAAAACTTTATATAACAGCTAATTTTAAAATGGTGCAAACATTACCACAATCACATGTATGATTTTTTTCGGAAGAGTTACCGAGCGGACGTAAGGAAAGAGTTTTTCATAAATTCACCATAAATCGAAATATTGTGCTAGAGACTTCCAATTAGTTGCAAAATTAAGGTAAATGATTGAATATTACTAGAATATAAGCGTTTTAGCTTACAATTGCGTTTTTCGACCATTTCGGTAGAGTCAAAGTTGACCGAAGGTTGAAATTTTGGCAATTATCGTTATTTATATGAAAATATCTCCAAACTGATGAAAGCTACAATCATGCGTATTTATTTTATGTTGTATTCTACATACAAATGCGCACATTTTCATATATAATACTTCATGTAACGGCTAATTTACAATGGTACAAAAATTATGTCAAAGTGATGAAATAATTTCCGAGATGTGTCACAGATACTTTTTAGTGCGGCAAGAAAGAAATTCGCGCTTGCGCGCCTGCGTAACGATTGTAAACAAAACAACACCTTGATCTGTGAACTCCCAGGATCCCCCAAGGCGCGTGATTCAAAAGTTTTAGGCTGGTAGGCCTATAAGTATTTTTCCGCGAATTTAAAAAAAAACTTTTGTAAGTCGACGTAAATTACGTACAGTCGGCACACGGGAGACAAAAAATGTCGGACGTAAAAATACGTCAGTCGGCGAATAAGGGTGGGTTAATTATACTATTATTTGACACTAAAACCCCATCACTTTATGGATGTATTCAAGTGTGGCATCTCCCTTTCCAGACATGCTGAAAAATGGCAAAGTACCTAGCTGGCTATTGGCACAGTGAGCCTGCCAAGTCCTTTATTCAGCAGAAAATGGTCATATGAAGTGTCTGCTGGTCTGAAAGTGCCTGTTTACTACTGTTACTGCTGCTCATTTATTTTAAGTCCTTTTTTTTGACATGTCATTTTCCTGTTTTTTTGTGTATTTAGGAATTATTCCTTATTATACCGGTTTTCTTGCATTTCAATTAAAGTAATCATGGAGAGACTAGCAGTTTACCAACTTCTGCATAAGGACTACACCACTACCTTTTGGCTTCAGGAGATATATTCGAGCTGGCATACTAGTTGTTTAGTGAGTTGGATGACTTAATACCCCATAGTATTAAATCAAAGTTAATGATCTGTTTAGTTACTGGGCCTTGTGTTTGGAGATTCCAAGATGCCTTTGCCTCTGTTTATTGATGTCACAAGTTTTATGATGGATGTAGTCTGCAGATTGGTAGTGAGGCCCTGGTCTCATTACCTTTGACCTTCTCCACACTGCACACTGCCTGTGACCATGATTTGCTCTGGTCTGGCTTGGTACTGGTGAGTTACATAACAGACCAGCCTGCCTAAAACCCATGGCTTGAGAATGTGGCTTCTTTCATGTTCCCTTTCATGAGGAGTTTGGGGAGTAGGCATAGAACTAATTATAATCTGGGATTCTATGATAGATATGTTCTGGCTTTTGTACTAACTGTGGCACAGGGCCTTATCAGCCTCTGCAGCAGGAAATACCTGGCTACATAAGAGTTTACAGGGGTTAGCTCTACCTGCTCACATACTTGAACAGTAAGCTGGCATTTTGTGGTAGTAGTACTGTATTTCCTTGTCATTTGCATTCAGCATGCATAGATCAAGGCAAGCAGAGGTTTGAACCTTGCAGTCCTTTTAGACAAAACCCCCTGCTTAATAAGTGAGTTTCTTATAGAAACTACTTTGTAGCAACAATGTCTTCATCTTAATTGCAGATTTCCTGATATGAAGACTTGTTTTACATACATATTCCCATTTCTAACCAACCCCACAATTGCCAATGTACTGTAACTGAAAGATGAAATTGAAATTCCAGCCAGGAGAACTACTGAGATCCTTCCACCTCATCAACATACTCTCTCATCACACAGATCTATTAGTCTTTATTAACAAGTTTCAATTACTTTAACTAACTTTTGTGTGAAATATATTCTCTTACATCATAGTTCACTGCTGCCAGATATGGATCTTAGATGTGTATAGTCTGTGGTTGGCAAAAAATTAATATTTCAGTTGTCAATAAGTTTATTATTATGAATGTAGTGGAGTTAGGATAAGTTATTTTTAGCCTTTATTTTATTGGTAAACATTAGCACATTTATCTACCACATACTTCAACATTTCTAGCAAGTTTTAGGGACTATTTCTAATCCATGTTTTGGGGAGTGGGTATAATATTCTGCTGAATACAGTGTTTTTGTTTTTAAAAATGATAGGTTTTTAGGGTTGTTGAGGAGTATTTAATTTTAAAGTAATCTGCATATTTTGAGTGTAAGAAAGTTTTCTGTGATATTTATTTTTTTTTTTATTATGCTTTCAGCTACTAAAGAAGCTGATGCATTACACAGTGGTGGAAACTTGGAAGACATTCAATCTCCTGATCAGAAGGCTAATATCTCTGCAGAAATTTTTGAGCTGATTAAGAGTAACTTGTGCCATAAAGAGGTACGGACCAGTTTTGAAAAAGCAGGATTCAATATTCAGGTATGGCTAATTTCTTGAATGTTCTTTTCTTTTAAAGGTTACAAGTTGTTATTGTTATTGTCTTCATTGTTGTGGAATTCTGCCTCTCATATCTTTAACAATTTGTAACGCCCAAAAGTCATGTCTTATAGTGGTCTCCCAGATAGGGCTGGGTCATCCAGGAGGAGCCCAGACGGCACTATTGTATGCCAGTCCTAGAGTGGTGCAAAGGGCACACCCAAACCTTCTCCATCTCTCCTTTATTATTGCTCATTTACATAATGTAACATCTGTAATTTCCCTTATGAAATCCCTGTCGTGCCATCCATCTGACTCTGTAATATGCATTTCAAAGCAGCACTCTCAAGTTGTCAAAATCTTTTTTGAAATAGTTTCAATGTTGTACCATGTTTCCTGTCTTTAGAGAAATGCAGAGCCTACTAGACTAACGTCTTCTTTTATTTTACTTTTTCACGCTTCAGTCTACTTGATATTTAATTGTATTCAGCCTGTTTTAGTCTTGCACTAGGTTCCTCTGTTGAATATCATTGTTCCTAATGTGTTTGGCCACAAACCCATTACTTTACAGTGAGCATAATCCTGCTGTCAGCAGCCCCCTGATTCCCTCCAAAAAAAGAAACGGCATGCTTCCACCTGGTTAGTTAAGTTTATCCAGGCTCGAAAGCTCCTTTTTGAAAACTGATTTCCCAGGCATCTGTTACATTTAGCAAGTCTGTGACATTTTGATTTTGCTCCCAGCTACCTATTATCGTTGTGCATGAGAATCCTAATATCCTTATATTTTTAATTTATAATTTTACCAAAACTAAATGTAAATACTTAGAAGTAAACAAGTTACAAAGTGATTCTGTGGGTTTCTTTTTCTATCTCACTAATATTGCTTTGGTGAAGGAATTTCATTGTGATACCCAAAAAACTGTATGGTGAGGCTTTGTTAGACAGATGCTTAAGCCTTCCCAGCTGTAAGTCACTTTTCTTGACCATTTGTTTGTTAGTTGTTTGAATTGTTTTAATATAGGTTATAAATATTTAGCTTTCTATACCATTTCAGTTTGGTATGGTCATAATTTTCAAGTGAAGCATTCTTTATGTTTTGCTGTAGTGTTGAGTAAGGTCAAACTCCAATATGGATATATAAGTTGAACCTTCTAAATTATTTCTTTGCTCTGCCAGTGAAGGTTGGTTGCAATACGAAGTCATATATTCATGGTTTTCTGGGCTCAGCTCGTGTCGCTGCGCGAAATATCCTTTAATCTATTATTTCTAGGGTAAATGTACTAACACATACCAGAGAATAAATAAATAAAGAAAAAGGTCAGTATAACTGACTCGCTCACCCTCCAAGAGGGTGTCGGTATGAACACTATGGCGAGTGAGACCACTACCATGAGCCAAATGCCAATAGAATTCTCCCACTACAAAATCCCCCAAGAGGAGAGCCGACCCACAGAGTGGGCAGCACTTACTACTACTACTCCATCCCATGCTGCCGACTGCTGCGCCTCTGGTGGCCATCCTTTTCAGTTAGCGCACTCAATTCAGACGTGCCATTTTTTACTCGGTGTTTTTTGTGCCCTTTCCTTTGGATTTATTTACCATGGAGCGTGCAGCCATCGCAGCAGCTAAGTTAAGTACTCAGTGTTTATTGCTAATTGGTTTTTTCCGGCCCTGAGCCCGTATTTGCCGTTTTTTAGGTATAAATACGAACTCTAGGTCGGAAGCATGGCAGCATGGTTCTGCCTCGTGGTGGGTTCGTTCTTGGTCGCCCATACCCAGAACATCCCCTTACTTAAGTACGCTCTATTTTAATTATCCGCTTTGTTTAGGGTACGGTCTACACGGTTTTGTCATGCATGCATGTCTTTTACCTTATGTAGGCTCCTTCCATCCAGACCCTAGCCACGGCTCTTAGTATCGGCCTCGGCTAGCTTTGAGTGGTAGACTTGCCTTCGAGTTATTTGTACACTCCTGGATTTTTTCTCCTACTATATTGTTTTCTTTCTTTCATTTTATTATTCATTTGAATTAATTATATGATATTTGTTAGGTTAGCTAGGCGTCTGGCTTGCTTAGCCTAGGTCATGGCCCATTGGGCCTATATGCTACCGCTCTTCAGTTCGGTTGCTTCCCGATAGCATATCTCTGATCAGTTGGTTATGTTTCTAGGCTTAGTTGTTTGTTCTTATCGCCCCGTGGTCACTACGTGATCACGAGGCAAGCCAGACTGCCCCTGTCCAGTCACCTTCCCCCCCTCCCGCTCTTCTATAGAGTCGGGGGGGGTGGGTCGGTCTGCCCATGCTCGCTCCGCATACCCGAGCATGCCTCCCTCTCTCTCCCCCCCAGGCGGAGGGAGTAGAGGGACGGGACAGACCCAGACTGGACTCGACCTCTCCGGCTTCTCGGTCCGGCCCCGGATGGTAAGGTGGGGGGGGACTGGCCTTTCCCCCCTCCGTTGCTACCCCCGTCGCTCCGTTGCTAGCCCGAGTCTGTATGTCCTCTTGCTCTTTCCCACCTTACTAGGGCTCCTTTACCACCGGAGACCTGGCATCCAGCGGAAAGGTGCTAGTCCACCCAGCAGGGTGGACCGGAACATACAGTCGGTCCCTTCTAACCACTCCGTCTCGCTGAGTTACAACACTCCGCCACGCACTGGACTTAGTCCGGTACGTTCGAGTTTTTAGGTTTAAGATCTATTATGTTAAACTATTAAGTTTATCTTAAGTACCTTAAACCATCCCCCCTCCCTTCCTGTCTAACCGGATCCCTCCGGGGTTATAGCCTATTCAGGCGATTAAGGGAGGGGTTATGCCCAAATTTTTTTTCCGAGCTCCGGCATGCAACGGAGTTCTTCTGTCCTTTAGCCTGTAAGTGATAGTCTTTAAGATACTCATGTGTCTTTTCACTTACAGACCACCAACTGTGAGCATCCGGGATGCGCCGCCACACTTCAGGACCCATGTGGACACGAAGTTTGCCGGTCCCATGCTCCATGCGCGACTCCGCACGGGGACATCCAGGTCTGGTACCACGAGACGTGTACCATCTGTTACGATCTGGTGAGCCAGCTCTTAGATGGGGTAAGTATTCCAACTCCGATAACTGGTCCTCATTTGTTATAGTGCTTAAGTTTTTACATTAATCACTCTAACTTAAGGTAAAATTCAGGGGGTCTTATAGCCCCTATAATTTTAAGTTACGCTTTAAGTTAGTTTTAGTTTTAAGTTATTCTTAAATCTAATCAATACCCTCTCTTCCAGGCTCCGGCTGTGAGGGATACCGCACTGGCAACCCTGCGGGCCTGGGTCGGCGGTTTCGGGAAGAACGCCGCCAAGGGTATGCCCTACATCCTTGAGAAGAGGTTGGCGGTACTAATCTTCCCCGGAGGCAAGGCGACAGGCTACGTCGACCCAGACCAGCAAGAGGCGGCCCCGACTATCGCTTTCATCCCAGCAACAGCTGGCTGCCTCGTTGACAGACCAAGGCCAGAACATCTCCTCTGAAAGTCGCGACGCTTGATATCAATGTGGAAACCTATGGTAGGTGTAGACGACCTGTTGGTCGAGGTAGGTAAGTTGGACACCCAAGGGATACCCTTGGGTGCAACTGGTTCTTCTACTCCTGCAACCTCTCCATCCTTCCAAGGCTTTACGGGTAATGAATTATATACTTCTCCTGACGCTTCAGTTAGACCCAAGGTCAAGGGTCAAGCAGTGAAAACCTTGACGAAGACGTCGTCGTCGTCTAAGAAGACGGCTTCGGCGTCATCCTCTTCTCGTAAGTCTCCGGCTAGGAATCCCGGAGCAGAGAGATCTAAAGCTTCTGGGTCCGGCTCTAAGTCCTCGAGGAGTAGATCCTCCAGGGAGAGATCTCACACTCCAGCGGAGTCGTCAGTTCCGCTACCCTTGGTTCCAGTTCAGGGCCACCCTTCCACCTCCGCAGCAGCTCCGGCTTTGGACTCCAACGCTGGTCTGTTACAACAGGTGGGCGATCTGGTTGGGTCTCTGAAAAATAGCATGGAACAAATGATCTCTCGGTTGTCTGATAGGATTACCTCTCAGGACAACATTATAGCCGGACTGAGCCAAGCTCCTCTAGCTTTTCCTCCACCTTTCAGCACAGGTGGAGCCCAACTTCCCCCGTATGACTCTCTACCTCCGTTCTCAATGAACAACCCTTGGAGAGTAGCGTCATACGCCCCCTTCCAAGACGGGCTCATCTCTATCCCGGAATGTGGAACTCGGAGGATTGAGGACTTCGAGTTCTACCGGAAGACCTTCAGCCTCCGTTCATCGGCTACGCCAGGCTCACCGCCTCAGCCATGACTCGGGATGATAAAGTACCAAAGGAGACAGTCCTCTATTCACGTGACCAGGCTCAGAGAGAATGGCTCAGGTGTCTAGAGGACATGGATGTTCCAACACGAAAATCCAACCTTTCAAGAGTCCGTTTACGATCTTTACGATTGGAAGAGAGTAACCCCGCCTTTCCCTTTCCATGACAAAAGATCGCGGACAATACTATTCCAGCAGCCCAGAAGGGGGATTCCATGCCTCAACTGAAGGAAGCAGATCCTACATCTCCTTTACTTCCTTCAGCCGGTGAATTGTGGGAAGACTTACCTAACACCTTCTCAGCTGGCAACTCAAACCAGACTGTGCTATGGAGCAGTTTGGTGAGAAGCTACCTAGGCTTCCAGATAGCCGTTATTCAGGCAGAATTCGATGCCAAATCGCGGTTAGCCAGGTCCATTAATTCCATGGCTATGACCGAGGTGGCTACCATTGCCTATGGGTCGGAACCGCTCTTCAAGCTTCTTACCAAATCTTTGACTCAAACGGTGCAGTCAGATATGTTTGAGTTTGCCACTGCTAGGACGAATTGTAGGAAACATGTCCTACAAGAAGCAACTATTCGGCACGAGCCGAATAAGTTGCTTGCGCAAGCATCTGGGGAGCAGACCTCTTCCCAGAAGCGATGGTGAAGGAGGTTCAGTCAGAGGCTACGAGATTGAACCAGAGCCTTAAAGACCGTTGGGGTCTTACGGCCAAGAGACGACAGGATCAAGCCGGTAAGGGTAAGGCTCAAAGGAAACCTAGACGTTTCCAGCCCTACCAGAAAAAGCAGCCACGCTTTTCTCAGCAAGTTCCGGCTGTTCCCTTGGTGCAAACAGCCCAAACCTTCCACCTACAAAAGGCTCAATCGCAGCCGAGTTATGTTATGCTCCCCTCAGCCTCAGCCTCCTCACTCTTACGCCCTCTCCAGCCTACAACCAGGTCTTCGAGGGTCAAGCTTCACAGAAGTATGACCGCTCGGGTAAGGGAGGCAGAGGTAAGCGATCCTTTCGTGGGAGAGGATCGGGAGGTCCCTTTAATAGGGGAAAACATTTCAGGGGAGGCCGAGGAGGCTACCAGAACCAATGAGGAATTTCAGGTAGGAGGGAGGCTGTTTCACTTTCGCCACCGGTGGAACTTCAGCAAGTGGGCTCAGAGCATTGTGTCAAAAGGCCTGGGTTGGAGCTGGTTAGCGAACCCACCCCCATCCAGACCTTTCCGCCAACTTCCTTCCAAGGAATTGACGAGTATGCGGAGGATCTCCTTCAGAAAGGGCTTATAGCGAGAGTCAAAAGGTTAAAATTTCAAGGACGCTTGTTCAGCGTGCCAAAGAAAGGCTCACAAAAAAAGAACGGTTAATCTTAGACTTGTCCCGCTTAAACTTAAGCCATTCGCTGCGACAAGTTCAAGATGCTCACGATCTCGCAGGTGCGGACCTTACTTCCCCGTGGGGCCGTCACCACCTCTATCGATCTTACAGACGCTTACTATCATATCCCTATTGCAAGACACTTCCGTCCGTATCTGGGCTTCAAGATAGGAGACCAGACATTCTCCTTCAAGGTAGTTCCTTTCGGGCTCAACGTAGCACCCAGGGTGTTTACGAAGCTGGCGGAAGTAGTAGTTCAACAACTCAGATCGCAAGGGGTTATGGTAGTAGCGTATCTCGACGATTGGTTGATCTGGGCTTCAACAGTCGAGGAATGCAACAAAGCAACACTGAAAGTGATTCAGTTCCTGGAATATCTAGGCTTCAAGATAAACAGGACCAAGTCAAGACTCACTCCAGAGTCAAACTTTCAGTGGCTAGGCATTCAATGGAATCTATCCTCCCATACTCTGTCGATTCCATCATCCAAGAGGAAGGAAATAGCGAAGTCCAGTCAAGCAATTTCTGAGTCACAAACTGGCGTCAAGAAGATCTCAGGAAAGGATCCTGGGTTCTCTCCAGTTTGCATCAGTGACGAACATCCTAATGAAAGCCAAACTGAAAGACCTAACCAGAATCTGGCGCTCACGAGCAAATGTCAGGTCCAGGGACAAATTATCCTCAGTCCCTCTGATTCTAAAGAATCGACTCCGGCCGTGGGCGAAAGTCAAGAACTTGTCGGTGTCAGTGCCCCTTCAGTTTCCTCCACCAGGGATCACCATCCACACAGACGCTTCATTAAGCAGTTGGGGAGGATATTCCCAGTTCAAGAAGGTTCAAGGAACGTGGTCACCTCAGTTCCGTCAGTTCCATATAAACGTACTGGAAGCAATGGCAGTGTTCTTGACTCTAAAAAGGTTACGTCCGCCAAAGTACTCCCACATAAAGCTAGTCCTGGACAGCGCAGTGGTAGTACATTGTGTAAACAGAGGAGGCTCCAAGTCACGTCATCTAAATCATGTCATGGTAGCCATCTTCTCCCTGGCGGACAAGTTCAGTTGGCATCTCTCCTCCACATATAGCTGGAGTGAGAAACGTTCATAGCAGATGCTCTATCCCGATCAGTACCTCTAGAGTCGGAATGGTCACTGGACAACAGTTCGTTCCAATGGATTCTTCAGAGAGTTCCAGGTCTACAGGTGGATCTCTTCGCATCTCAAGCGAACCACAAACTCCCGTGTTATGTGGCCCCCAACCTGGACCCTCTGGCCTATGCCACGGACGCCCTGGCTCTAAACTGGAAAATCTGGGAGAAGATTTATGTCTTTCCTCCAGTGAATCTTCTCATGAAAGTCTTAAACAAACTCAGGACATTCAAGGGTCAAGTGGCTCTAGTAGCCCCAGACTGGGTACCCGAAAGAGCAATTGGTACCCTCTCATTGGTGTTGATTCCCCTTTCCCGGTAATTTCCACTATTAACTGGGTCTTCGCCCCCCCCTCTTCGGATCCCCAAATCCCAGGACTCTCCCAGTCCAGTACAAAACGAAGACTGTGGTTCGCTTCCTCAAGGGAGGTTTCTCAAAACCCTAACTTTATGGATTTCATGGAACGTTTGGCAGCGAAAAGGGATGCGAAATATGACCCATCAGGAATATTCTCTTCTTGGCAATCCGATCAAAAGAGAGTTCAAACTTTGACGGACAGTATGATGCTGCTGTCAAAAAAGTTAGCAACCGTTCCTGAAAGAACTCAGCTATTAGGGTCATGACAATCAAATTCAAGCTTATATCCTTTTTCAGATCCATTATTTGAAAACAAAGGCTTAGCAAGCTAGCACAATTACGATAAACAAGTCAAGCCTTGAAAAACAAGGGGGGGAAAAACAGGCAATTTTTCAATTTGGGTTCAATACATAGTGACTTGACAGGATTCCTACTTTCCGGTTTTCCTATTCCCAAGGTCGTTGTGCTAGACTTCAGACCTTCTGTAAGGCCTACGTTCAGTATCATGGTTCTTAAACGATGTTCTAAAGCTGGCTTCAGAAACCAATAATGACACCATGCTCGTTTATAATGCTCTTAAGAAAAACCCATATTTTTAATTAAGCTTGGCCTCAGGAGCTAGAATTTCAGAACTGTCGGCTTTATCCAGAGATCCGGATCATATTCAGTTCCTTCCCACAGGGGAAGTGCTACTTCTCCGGAACGTAGCTTTATAGCTAAGAATGAAGATCCTTTATTTGATGAGGTGGGAACCATGGAAGGTACTACCCCTTCCACAAGATGTATCTCTTTGCCCAGTTTCAGCCTTACGAGCCTTTCTATCTAGGACCTCCTCATCCTCATCGGGTCCTCTCTTTAAGAGAGAAAAAGGTGGCACTTTATCTATTAAAGGTCATCAGGCAACAAATCCTGTACTTCATTAAACAAGCCAATCCTGACTCTTTCCCAAAAGCACATGATGTCAGGGCAGTAGCCACCTCAATAACTATTTCCAACATATGAACTTCGATGAGTTGAAAAAGTATACTGGATGGAAATCGCCGACAGTGTTCAAACGTCATTACTTAAAGTCCTTGGAAGCTCTGAAATTTTCAGCAGTTGCAGCGGGGAAGGCATAGTTTCCCTGACTCTAACTAATCTTTAGTAGAAGACCCAGTCCTCCTTTCTACCTGCCTCACCCAAACAGTTCGTCTATCCTGCCTTGTTCATTTACGGTCACCTTGTGTCTTAGCTGCTTTTATGATGGTGTGGTGGTGTCCCTTATTTTTTTGCTAGGGACACTCAATTGATGATGGATATGATCTCGTGGATGTCATCTCCTTATTTTTATGCTAGGAGATACATCTTATTGTAATGGTTACTGGTTTTGTATATTAAGTCATATACATTCCTTTATATATTATTATTGTTGAGTTTGTTTTGTTCAACTTATTATGTTAATTGCTCTAGAATTTTTTGATACATAGCTTTACACAGATACATTTTGTACTATATGACATATTACTCCTGTATATATGTAAATTACCTTAAGTTAAGAAATATTATTGAATTAAGTGTAATTTAAGCAATATTTCTATTTTGTATCACTGTGTATATGTATCCTTATTAGCAATTATATTCTTTTACTTTATTTTATCTTTTATTTGAGACCTCTTTTATTTTGTTGATTTTGTTACAATCTTGTGCTATTTCTCTGGTACGATTTCGCGCAGCGACACGAGCTGAGCCCAGAAAAGGGATTTTGACGTAAGGAAAAATCTATTTCTGGGCGATTGGCTCGTGTCGCCAGCGAAATCCCGCCCTACCATCCCATCGCCAAGATTGTCTGCTAACTTCAGGATGGCCACCAGAGGCGCAGCAGTCGGCAGCATGGGATGGAGTAGTAGTAGTAAGTGCTGCCCACTCTGTGGGTCGGCTCTCCTCTTGGGGGATTTTGTAGTGGGAGAATTCTATTGGCATTTGGCTCGTGGTAGTGGTCTCACTCGCCATAGTGTTCATACCGACACCCTCTTGGAGGGTGAGCGAGTCAGTTATACTGACCTTTTTCTTTATTTATTTATTCTCTGGTATGTGTTAGTACATTTACCCTAGAAATAATAGATTAAAGGATATTTCGCTGGCGACACGAGCCAATCGCCCAGAAATAGATTTTTCCTTACGTCAAAATCCCTTTTCTGGAACAATCTGAAGGGATATGCCTTTGCACCTTTCTCTGGTAAGGTAAGGCCATTGTTGGCTAAGAGCTGTTCTGTCACCCTCACTTTTGTTGGTATGAGATGAATTTGTGGTCTCAACTTGCTTGCCTAGTAGGTATGAATTTTGCCTGATTAGAAGAGGATTTTTGAGTAAGACTGCCAGGTTTTATTGCTAACGGAGACATAAAGTCTATTTCAAAGTTGTACTTGTGAAATTTGAAATTTTGTAGTTTTTATAGCAGTAGCTTCTATTCTGTGAGTAGTGGACTTCTATGGGTTCTTTTTCACTTAAGTTATGAACGTCAGGTAATAGAGTACAGATAACCCGGCACATGTTTTGAACCTGTTTTCCTTCTAATGAACTAAGTTGTAAATGTCAGAGCTTTTGATGATTATTGTTTTTTGTTAGCTCTTGCCTCTGCTAGACCTGAGAGTTAGATTCATGTTCTTTCCAACCAGTTGTCACACACATGCCGAGTTGGCAGAGCACTGACACATCACACAATCCAGGTTTCGTGGCCAAGCCCATATAGTTCCTTCCAATAGCAGCTTTGGCATCAGTTATTATCCCCTCTGCTAGTCTACCTGAGCTGGAGACCTGCTTTTGTCCCAGTTTAGAGCAGTGAGGAGACAAGTTAGGAAGACCAACCATATAATTGATGGTTCTTAAAACACCATTCTGGTGCAGGCGAGGATTGTTAAGTTTGTGGTAATACGGACCACAGAATCCCTGGCATCCAACTTGAAGGTTAATGGTCTTGAAACGAGCATTTTATCCACTTCCATGGCCTTTGCAAGTAATATGGAGGTGCTTTCCATTATTATATTTACTTTTTGGAGGTTCTCATCAACTTTTGAGTGTTTTTACTTTGGGGTATCTACTCAAGCCCCCAGTTAGGATAATATCTTACAACTTCTGCACATCTTTTATGCTAAGAACTAACTGGATTGCTACATACAAAGTGGTAAAAATGATATAGTACAACTTAAACATAACATTTTATTAGCCTCTCATAATGTACAATATTATATCTTACATCAATGGTTGATAGCACCAAACTTTTAGTGGTCCAGACACAAGCAGTTGACATTTATGAAAGACTAGGTTGGAGTAATTTTTGTTGTTGTTGTTGTAAACTTGTGTGATCAGAAATATATATTTTTGTACATGTACATGTACTTACCCTGCAGATATATAGTACTTAGCTATAGACTCGTGGCACACGCGACAGGTAGGTCAGGTGATCTGCTATTCCCGCCGCTGGGTGGCGGTATTCGGAACCATTCCTGTTTTCTAATCAGATTTTCTCTGTCGCCGGTGGCGGCATCATCTGTTGTTGGTTCCTCCTGCTCGAATTTCTTCTTGTTTGCCGAGGATTAGTATTGGATTGACCTTTGGTGACGTATTGTTTTCTCTGGCTTGGCATACGCTTTTTGTGGACTGTTTTGGATTTTGGATAGGATTTTTCTTTCACGATGTCTGACATTAACGCTACACCTTTGTATAGAGTGTGTGTAAGAGAGGATTGCAAGTTTAGGCTACCGAAAGCTTCGGTAAACCCTCATACTGTATGTATGAAGTGTAGAGGGTCTGAATGTTCCTTTATTAACACTTGTTTGGAATGTGAGAGGCTGACAGAGCAAGAGTGGAAGAATTAACTTCTTACATTAAAAAGTTTGAAAAAGATAGAGTTAGAAAGGCTTCCGCAAGGAGCTCTAGTAGGTCTTGCTCTTTTGAACCTGAAGTAGAGGCTAACATTGTAGTTTCTAATGTTTCACTTATAACCTCAGCCCCTTCTCCCTGTATTGAATCTAAGGATTTGTCTTCAGAGATGGAGACTATGAAGTCCTCCATCAGGAAGCTACAGGCTCAGCTGCGGGCAATGGAATCGAAAGGTAAGAGTGACAGTGACATGTGCAGTGTCCCCAGTGCAGTGGAGGGGGCGTCTGACTGGCTCCGCATTGCTCCCAGGCCTAGACCTCTTTCAAACTCCCAGGAACTGGGGAGGAGGAATGTCGACAGCTGCAAGGAGGATGTAGAGCATCCCCAACGGTCAGGTGTCCCTTCGGTAAATCCTGACAAAGCGTCCCAGGCTACCTTGGATAGCCGCAGTAAAGGCATCCTAAGAGAGTGTTTTTCGGCGTCAGATTCGTCTTCTCCTATGCGTGGCTGGAGTTCGGCCACGGAGTCGCGCCCCTTGAAGAGAGCCTGGAATTCGCCTAGAGGAGACGCCTTCGATTCAAGCCCGGAGCGCTTCCCAGAGAATTTGCCTTCAGGCAGTAAGAAGGCTAGACGACCTGCACCCTCTCCACAAGATCCTACGAAGCGATTCCTCATAAGCCTACAAGAACAGTTGTCCTATCTTGTAGGCTCCTTCTCTAAGGATTCTTCACGAAGGAAGGACGTCTCTCTTCCAGTGAAGAGCTCTAAGAGGCTTCCCTCTTGTAGCAAGCACCCCTCTCCGTCTAGGAGGGAACTCTCAGATTCGTCCAGGCGCTCTTCTACAGACTGGAGAGCCCCTTCTAGCAGGCGCACTTCGCCTGGTAGGCGCTCACCTTTGCCCTATAAGCACTCTTCTCCTCCTGCCAGGTGCTCTCCTCAGAGCAGGCACCATGAGCCTAACAGGAGCACCTCTGCGCACAGGCACAAAGATCTCAACCCCTCTCCGGTAAGGCGCCAGTATCCCAGCAGTAGCCTCTCTCCTAGGAGGCGCCAGGCCCTAGGTCCCCTCAAGGATCAGGATTCGCCCAGGATCTACTCTTCAGTTGAACGCCAGGAACCTAGCAGGCGCCAGGAGCCTAGGAAGCGCCAGGATTCCATTAAGCGCCAGGAGCCTATCAGGCGCCAGGAGCCTCCCAGGCGCCAGGAACCCAGCAGGACCCCTTCTCCTGTGAGGAGTTCTCTAGTGGATATGAGCCCCTCTCCTCTCAAACGAAAGGGGCCTTGCAGTATCTCGTCTCCTTTTAAGAGCCCCCCTGCAGCCAGTAGCAGCAGGCGTATGACTCATGATAGGCGCACACCTTCACGTGACAGGAGTCCTTCTCCTTCTCAGAACTCCTCCCCTACGAAGCGCTCTTCCACAGCTGGAGTGTTCGAGTTTTCTGATGACGATTTGCCAGTGGATGCGGTGGTGTCCGATTATAAGAGGCTTTCTTCGCTTCTCCTCAAGGAGTTTGGAGACACTCTTCATCCAGCTGATCCTCCCTCACCAGGATCTTTGCTTTCCAGGATCTTTGCTTTCAAGCACCAGGTCTCCTAAATCCTCCTCTTTTGTGAAGATGCGCCCTACCCTTTGCATGAAAAAGGCGTTCAAGGGTTTTGGGGAATGGCTTCAATCCAGGAGAGAAGCGGGCAAGACGGTGTTTTCCTGCCCACCTTCCAAGCTGACAGGTAAACCAGGAAGATGGTACGACACCAAGGAGCCAATGGGCTTAGGGCTTCCCTCATCGGCAGACGCAGACTATGCCTCTCTGTTTGATTCGTCCAGGAGGCGCTCTCTCCTTTCAGCAAAGGCAACTTGGGGGATGTGCGAGTTTGACCATCTTCTCAAGGGCCTTTTCAGGACCCTGGAAGTGTTTAACTTAATGGACTGGTCCCTGGGAGCTCTAGCTAAGAGAGCGCAGGACCCTGACTTCGTCAGTATGGAGGAGCTGTCGAGCATCTTGGCCTGCCTTGATAGAGCGGTGATGGACGGCTCTGTGGAAATTGCTTCCCTCTTTGGTTCCGGGATTCTGGAAAAGAGGTCCATCTACAGCTCCTTCCTGACGAAGTCGGTATCGCCTCTCCAAAGGGCCTCCTTGTTATACTCTCCTCTTTCGAGTCACCTTTTTCCCCAGGACACAGTCAAAGATATTGCTAGATCTTTAGCGGAAAAAGCCACGCAGGATCTCCTGACTCAATCAGCTAAGAGGTTTAGACCTGCGGTTCCTGTGGCCAAGAAAGAAAGAGTTCCCTTTCAGCAGCCCTTTTGGGGAGCCTCCTCATCGAGAGTCTCTCTCAGAGGTTGGAGGCCCGATCAAAGAGGAAGACCTTCCAGAAGACCTTTCGGGAAGGCAAAGTGAAAAGGAAGTCCTCCAGACAACAGTAGGCGCCAGACTGATGAACTTTTCCAAAGTCTGGGCGCAGAGAGGGGCAGACAGCTGGTCCCTCTCGATCCTGGAGAGAGGATACTTGATCCCCTTCAGGAAAAAACCTCCCTTGACAACAACTCCAAGGGAGTTAGCAGCAAGGTACAAAGATCCTGTCTGGAGCCAAGCTCTTCTGCAAGCAGTAGATCAAATGCTAAGGAAAGAAGCCATAGAACTGGTGCAAGAGCTCCATTCCCCAGGTTTCTACAATCGGCTATTTCTAATGCCAAAAACCTCGGGAGGGTGGAGGCCGGTATTAGATGTCAGCGCGCTGAACTTCTTCGTAATAAAGAAGAAGTTCTCGATGGAAACTACTTCCTCTGTTCTTTCTGCACTTCGTCCAGGGGACTGGATGGTGTCCCTGGACCTTCAAGATGCATATTTCCATGTGCCAATTCATCCGGCCTCAAGGAAATATCCAAGATTTGTGTTTCAGGGAAGAGTTTTCCAATTTTGAGCGCTGTGCTTCGGACTTTCGACGGCCCCTCAAGTCTTCGCGGGCCTCCTGAAGAATGTAGCGTATTGGCTGCATTTAAAAGGGATAAGGATCTCCATGTACTTAGACGATTGGCTCATACGGGCTCAATCAAAGGTTCAATGTCTGGAGGACCTTTCAATCACTCTCAAATTGACTCAGTCTCTGGGACTTTTAGTCAACCCCGAGAAGTCCCAACTGGTTCCCCAGCAAAGCATTGTCTATCTGGGGATTCAGATGGATTCTCGGGGTTTTCTAGCGTCTCCATCCCAGGAAAGAAGAGAACGCTGCTTAGCAAAGGTGGCAGCCTTTCTAGAGAAGGAACATTGTTCCGTGAGGGATTAGATGAGTCTGCTGGGAACCCTCTCCTCGCTGGAGCAGTTCGTTTCTTTAGGAAGGCTGCACCTCAGACCCCTTCAGTTTTACCTGAGGGAGAGATGGGATCAGAGGTCCCAAGATCTAGGAGACTCCTTCCATCTAAAGTACGAGATAAAGGAGGATCTCCGCTGGTGGTTGGACCCACAGAAACTCAGCAAAGGGAATCTCAAAAAAAAAAAAAAAAAAAAAAAAAAAAAATCTCTCTTCACTTACAGAGCCCTCTCCTAGCGTTGTTTGCAGACGCGTCAGAGTCGGGATGGGGAGCAATGCTAGGCACGAAAGAAGTGTCAGGCACCTGGAGGGGAGAACAGGTGTCCTGGCACATAAACAGGAAAGAGTTGAAAGCAATTCATTTGGCGCTCATTCACTTCGAGAAGCAGATCTCAGGATCTGTCATTCAGATCAACTCAGACAATACGACAGCCCTAGCCTATATCAGGAAACAGGGAGGGACGCATTCCTTCTCCCTTTACGAGACAGCAAAGGAACTGCTGCTCTGGGTGCAGGAGAGGAAGATCTCTCTCCTCACCAGATTTGTACAGGGCGAAAGAAACGTCCGTGCAGATCTTCTAAGCAGAAAAAACCAAGTCCTCCCCACAGAGTGGACCCTCCATCCACGTTTGCGAGCAGCTGTGGAAATTATGGGGAGTACCAAAAATAGACCTGTTCGCAACCAATTGGAACAAGAGGCTGGAGAATTATTGCTCCCCGATTTCGGACCCAAGAGCAGTGGCCATAGACGGCCTCCTGCTGGACTGGGCGGGCGTAGACGGGTACGCTTTTCCCTCTTTCAAGATAGTAGGGGAGGTAATAAGGAAGTTTGCTTCCTCAGAAGGAGCGAAGCTGACGCTGATTGCTCCCTTCTGGCCAGCCCTAGACTGGGTTACAGAGGTACTGGAGTGGATAGTGGATCTTCCCAGGTCGCTTCCACTAAGGAGCGATCTTCTCAGACAGCCCCACTTCGACAGATTTCACAAGAACCTCCCTGCTCTAAGTCTGACTGCCTTCAGACTATCGAAGGACTCGTTAGAGCTAGGGGATTTTCACGCGAGGCTTCTAAAGCTATTGCAAGAGCCAGGAGATCATCCATATTACGCATGTACCAGTCGAAGTGGGAGGTGTTTAGAAGATGGAGCAATGCTCAGAAAGTATCCTCTTCCAGTACCTCTGTAACGGACATCGCTGATTTTCTCCTTTACTTAAGGAAAAAATGTAATCTGGCTGTATCAACGATTAAGGGTTACAGAAGTATGCTGGCCTCTGTTTTCAGGCATAGAGGCCTGGATGTTTCAAACAACAAAGATCTGCATGATCTTATTAGGTCTTTCGAGACCTCGAAAACCCAGAACCCTAGGAACCCTAGTTGGAACTTGGATGTGGTCCTTAAATTCCTCATGTCTGAAAAGTTCATACCTTCTCATACAGCTTCCTTTAGAGACTTGACGAGAAAGTCTTTGTTCTTGTTCGCTCTAGCAACAGCAAAAAGTACAAGTGAGCTACAAGCTTTGGAAGGCAGGGTTGGCTTCAAGAAGGACTCAGCTATTTGCTCATTCAAGCCACTCTTCTTAGCGAAGAATGAAAACCCTTCCAAGCCGTGGCCAAGAAGCTTTGAAGTAAAAGGGCTTTCTTCAATTACAGGGAAAGAACTGGAGAGGACTTTGTGTCCTGTCAGAACCCTCAAGTCTTACTTGCAAAAGAAAACTCAACTAGGAGGTACAAAAGAAAGTCTCTGGTGCTCGGTCAAGGACCCGAAGAGACCCATTTCGAAGAACGCACTGGGGTTCTTCATTAAAGACTTAATTAAAGAGGCTCATCTCTCCTGTGGTGACAAGCACCTTAAGCTCCTTATAGTGAAGGCACATGAAGTGAGACCCATAGCAACCTCAATGGCTTTTCACAAAACTTGGTCTCTCCAGGCTCTTATAGAGTCCACATACTGAAGGTGTAACTCTGTCTTCGCTTCTCATTATTTAAGAGATGTGAGGGTTACATATGAGAAGTGCTTCTCACTCGGAGCTTACGTATCCGCGGATTCAGTGCTGGGAAAAGGAGCTGAAGTTAATCCTACTTAGTTTAGCTTATTTATTTGTATTTTAGCTTTTTTGCTGTTTGTTTTTATGGTCGATTGAAAGAGGGTGTAGGAAGAACCCCTTTCAAATCCTAGCTCTAACAGTGTTAGGATGGTCAGGTGGTCGGCATTGGGTTTAGTGCTCCTTGTTTTTTGTAAATTAAAAAACTAAAGCTCTGTCATGTAAGAGGGCTAGACCCCATTGATATGATACAGGTCAAGGCTCTGTCATGTAAGTGGGTCAGCCCCCATTGACACGATCCATATAAGGCTCTGTAGCGTAAGCAGGCTAACCCCCATTGACATGATCCAGAAGGGCTATCAGTTATAGGTCCGTACCTCGCTGAAGCTCTTGAGGCATGCAGACTCATAGACAGTAATCATGAAGTCTTCTGCCCAATCAGGTAAGAACCAAAGATTGTATATCCTACAACATATGTTGTTTCCTGTTTTAATTTTGTAATTAGCTGTCTCTTGCCCTCCACCAAGGGTGCCAATCAGCTAAGTATATATATCTGCCGGGTAAGTTACATGTATAAAAATGATATTTTTAAGATACAATAAAGTTTTGTACTTACTTACCTGGCAGATATATACGATTAATGGCCCGCCCAGCCTCCCCTCAGGAGACAGGTGGAAGAGAAAATCTGATTAGAAAACGGGAATGGTTCCGAATCCCGCCACCCAGCGGCGGGAATAGCAGATCACCTGACCTACCTGTCGCGTGTGCCGCAAGATTTGAAATTCTGTCGGGACGACGGAGTCTATAGCTAAGTATATATCTGCCAGGTAAGTATGTACAAAACTTTATTGTATCTTAACAATATCATTTTATAACTCAACTATTGTGCACTTACAGTATCCAAATTGTATAAACTTCCTTCAATTTTTTTTGCCTTTGAACAAAAATGAAAAAAAAAAGCAACTTCTGGGAGAGGTGAATTGGTAAAAGCTAAGTTATGGTGATTACTGAAGATTAATTCCCTAAATCATAGACTGAATGAGAATCATTGAATTTCAGATGCAAGATGTTGTTCATGACAGGATTCGTCAGTTAGATGGGAATGCTGATCCTGAAAGTGCTCCAAGAATTACGTATGTACAGTAGCTTAAGTTATGAATATGGATAGCGATATGAATTGTATGGAAATACTATGTGTAGACTATTAAAAAAAATTTAAAAAGAACGAAAACTAGTCTCTTCCCAGACGTCAGGGGTCTGTGACCTTCTGGGAATGGTTCCTGATATCCGCCTCCCAGCGGCGGGAATGGGTACTACCACCTGGCCGCCCACTGCGTGTGCCGCGAGTTTTTGAAATTTCTGTCGGACGTCAGAAAATACAGCTATATATATATCTGCCAGGTAAGTATGAACAAACTTAATTGTATAATAACAATAACATTTTTTTTAATTTTGAGAAAGTAGTACTTCTGCAATATTGAATTAGTATTATAAAGGTAATGGTATCTCATATTAATTAGCACTCATTTGTTCTTACAAGGTAAAAACTATCTTTTTAACACGTAAGGCAAATCTCCAAGTTACAGTTATCAAACCCTTAAAGCTTTTACAAAGTAAGTTAGATGACTTTAAGTTGGTAGACTGTCTGGAAAGGGTAAGGGCCATGTTTCCATTCGTAATCTTTCACCAGTTCTGGAGCATTATGTAAAGTGCTTGCCATGTAGGTCATCTTCAGTTGATCTCTACAATAGCTCCTATTCATTTTGCTTTTCATCCCTCTTGATGTCTTGAATTCCTTTATCTTGTTTTGGCAAGGTTATTTTCAATCATATTTGTTTTATCATGATGTAAATTTATTTTTATTCCTGCTTTCATTTTTGGTATGTAGCTACCATTTCAGTGATTGTAGCATATATATTTGTGGAAGTATTTGAATCATTGTCATCATTAAAGATTTTGTATTCATTTTTTTCTTTATGGGGTGCCAACAGAAGTGATTTTTTGCCATACTTCTGTCTGTTGCATTTCTGCTTGCTGTAAGGATTTATCTATGACCCTTGTTTCCTTGATTTCTTTTGCCTTCCAATCTTACGCTGGCTTATTTTTTTTATAGTATAGTACAGTATAGTACAGTAGAGCCTCGGATCTCGACACTAATTCGTTCCAAAAGGAGCGTCGAAATTCGATTATTTCGAGATCTGAATCAAGTTTTCCCATAAGAAATAACTGAAAATGGATTAATCCGTTCTTGACCACCAGTTATATTACCCTACCCTTGCCTTTTTATGCAATACATTACATGTAAAATACAGCTAACTAAGTTCAGTGTTAAATAAATATCATATTAAACTTATATTATATGTATACTTTTAAATATATAATATACTGTGTAAAAGAAAACTGGTCTACGTCCATCTGATTTTTGACCGAACGCCAAAGGCTACCTAGGTAACTATGCAAGTAGTAGACTGTAGTGTAGTGGGTAAGCACAAAACGTGTTGCTAACATAATAAAACATTAAAAAGCATGTCTAATTATTACAGTGAATAAAACATTAAAAAGCATGTCTAATTATTACAGTGAATTAATAAACTATTAAAATTAAACCCAATTTATATTTGTTATCAAGAATTTACGAAAAATTGCCTACATTAAGTCGGCAGGATGTGGCATGAAAGGATGTATCATACCGCAGCCCTGGTGGCTCATAGCGGGACTATGGTAGTAAACAAACCATATTGTCGATATAAACCTATAAACGTTTACATTCACTATTACAGCTGACTGTAATACTGTATACAAAATCATTTCATACATTCAACTTACCTGTCAGATATATACATAGCTATCGACTCCGTCGTCCCCGACAGAAATTCAAATTTCGCGGCATTACTTCGCCTACAGGTAGGTCAGGTGATCTACCGCCCTGCTCTGGGTAGCAGGACTAGGAACTATTCCCGTTTTCTAATCAGATTCTCTCTGTCGCCGGTAGTATCAACATTGTTGTTACTTCCTCCTGACTGGAATTCTTTTTTCACAACGCTTTTGATCATCTTTCGACTGATTTTTGGTGACGTACTTGGATCGTTGTTTGGCATTCGCTATCGTGGACTGGTTTTTGGACTTCGCTTTGGATTTTCGTGAATATGTCTGATTCTAGTGTTAGCTTCAGAGTGTGTGTGAATGAAGGCTGTAAGGTGAGGATTCCGAAAGCTTCGGTAGATCCTCACACTACATGCAGTGGTTGTAGAAAGGTTGAATGATCAATTGAGAATACGTGTAACGAGTGTGAGAGATTGAGTGCGCAAGAATGGAAGAATCTGACTTCTTACTTGAAGAAGTTAGAGAAGGATAGAGAGAGGAAGGCGGCTTACAAAAGCCGGAAAATGTCTAGTAGTTCTGTAGCTTCTTCTTCTTCTCTTAATTATGCCCATTCTGTTTCAGCCCGTTCACAAGTTTATCCCTCTGATTCCGCCTCAGAAATAGCGGAACTCAGAGCTTCCCTTCAAAAAATGCAAGAGAAAATGGAAGCTTTAGAAGGTAAGAGAAGTGAATGTGGTTTCTCGAGTGATGTTAGTGTCCCCAGTGTAGTGGAGGGGGCGTCTGGTCGTCCCTGCGACGCTCCCAGGCCTAGACCTCTTCCAAGCTCCCTGGCCCAGAGGAGAAGGAAAGTCGAAAGCCTTACGGGGTCCCGTGGGAATCCCCAACGATCAGGAGGGCGTCCCTTCGGCAGGAATCGTATGCATCTCAGTCTGCCAGGGACAGCTATAGAAAAAGCGTCCTTCGTGAGTGCTTTTCATCTTCTAGTTCGCCTTCTCCGAGAAGAGGATGGAAGGAATCGAAGCTTTCACGTCCGCTAAAAAGGAACTGGAAAGAACCTGAGCTTAATTCTAGCCCCGAGCGCTTCTCTGAAGAGGAGGCGGCCTTCGGTAATCAAGAAAGCTAGAAAGGATTTAGATCCTTGGAAGGGAAAAGACTCTCGAGCGCCTTCCAGATCTCCTTCTCCTGATTCGAATGAGCCTTCGACCAGGAGAATATTGATGAATGTACAGGAGCAAATAGCGTCTTTGGTAGGAGTACTTTCTAAGGAGCCTACTCGTAAAAAGGATGACAGGCTTCCGATTAAGAGATCCAAATACCGATCTCCTGTCGGGCGCGACGAACCCTCCAGGGGAGTTGTCGCACAAGCGGCCATCTCTGGGGGGAGCGGTGCGTTAGGCAGGCAAGATGTGGGAAAGGAAGTAACTCCTACCAAGCGTCAGGCGCCAACTAGGAGCCAGGCGCCAAGTAGGCGCAAAGAGCCTGACTTTACTGTAGATCGTTCTAGGCCCAGATCTTCATCCAAGCACAAGAGCCAATTGGAGAAGAGAGAACTCCTGATAGGAGTATAGCGCCCGCTAAGCGCAATATACTTGCTATTCGAAAGGCGCATTCCATGAGCGATACTCCTACCAAGCCTCAGGAGTATCAGGAACTAGATGCGCCTTCCGTAAGGTCAGGAGTATTCCGGAAGAGATACTCCTGCCAAGCGCCTTGATTACTCTGGCCTCGATACTCCTCCCAGGCGCCAGGAGTAATTCTATGGACTTTTTACTCCTACCAGGCGCCAGGAGTATTCGAAGCGTGATGCGCCTACCAAGCGCCAGGAGTATTCTGAGCTTAATAATCCTAAACAGGCGACCAGGAGTATTTGAGCGAGATGCGCCTTCCAGACGGCAGGAGTATTCGAAGAGTGTAATGACTGTCAGGCGCCAGGAGTATTCCAAACAGGTTACTCCTACCAGGCCCTCATGAGTATTCTCAGCGAGATACTCCTGCTAAACGCCAGGCGCATTCTCCTCGTGAAGAGCTTGACATACCGACAGGAGTCTAACAGGCGTAGAGCAGTGATACGTGACTCTCCTAATGATAAACGTAAGGAGAGAGTTACTCCTAGCCCATCTCCTTATAGAAGTGCTTCTTCTTCGGAAAGGAAGAAATCTAGAGAGGAGACAGAGGAGGGAAGGGAGCCTTCTCCTTCCGATCCTATTAATTTAGATGACGTCTCGGAGGACGAAGTTACTAACAGAGAAGGGCTCTCGAATTACAAAGTTCTTTCTGCTCTTCTCTTAGAAGAATATGGAGATGCATTAACTCTAGCCTCTCCCTCCGCTTCTCCTCGCTCTCTATTTTTCCAAGTACGAAGGCACACAAGTTCTTCGTCTTTTCCTGAAAATAAATGGAATCCGGCCGCATATCCATGAAAAGGGCCTTACAATCTCTGGACTCCTGGATCAAGACTAAGAAGGAGTTAGGAAGGACGATCTTTTGCATGCCTCCCGCTAAACTAAGGGGCAGGAGAGGCATATGGTACGAAACGGGAGAAAACATGGGATTGTCTCTGCCTGTTTCAGCTGAATCGGACTTCTCCAGTCTCGTAGACTCGTCGAGGAGACATGCCTTGAATTCAGCAAAAGCAACATGGGGTCTTTCGGAAATGGACCATCTCCTCAAGGGACTTTTTCACACCTTAGAAGTATTTAACTTCCTAGATTGGTCCCTTGGGGTCATTGCTAAGAAGTCCCATGAAAAAGAACAACTAAGCCCTGAAACCTTGCATAGCATCCTTACATGCATAGATAAGGCGGTTCAAGATGGATCGGCGGAAGTGTGCTCCCTCTTCGGTGCGGGAATACTAAAGAAGAGAGCGGTTCATAGTGCCTTTCTCACTAAGGCCGTCTCTTCCTTCGCAGAGATCCGCTTTGCTGTATGCGCCTCTCTCTGAGCATTTATTTCCTTGTCAGCAGTTGGTGAGAGACATTGCCCATTCGCTAACTGAGAAAGCCACTCAGGATCTTTTAAGGCAATCCAAGGAAGAACAGACCTGTGGCTAGTGAGGAAAAGAAAGCATCTAAGCCAACTCAACAACAGCAGCCCTTTCGAGGAGGCGCTCAGGCTAGATCCATCGTCAGAAGGAAATTATCTGAAAAAAGGGGAAGATCTGCCTTCCGTCCCTTTAAGAAGGGAAAATGAGAAACCTTTCCTCCAGACACCTGTAGGAGCCAGGTTACAACTTCCTTGCGGGAGCATGGGAAGACATAGGATCCGATCCTTGGTCAATGTCAGTAATCAAGAAGGGTTATTATATCCCATTCAAGGACAGACCCCTCTTGACAACGTCACCGAGGGAACTGTCAGCCAGATACAAGGACCCTGTTCTGATGGATACTCTTCGTCAAATGGTGGAGCAGATGTGGGACAAAAGAGCAATAGAGCTGGTACTGGATGGGACAAAGCTCCCCGGGGTTTTACAATCGCTTGTTTCTCGTAGCGAAAGCCTCGGGGGGATGGAGACCGGTACTGGATGTAAGTTCGCTGAACAAATTCGTACAACAACAGAAGTTCAGCATGGAAACGTCTGCCTCAGTACTTGCAGCTCTCCGTCAGGGAGATTGGATGGCGTCTCTAGATCTTCAAGACGCATATTTTCCCTTTCCACGTCCCGATTCACCATTCGTCGAGGAAGTACCTTCGTTTCATGTTCGAGGGAAGGATCTATCAGTCAGGGCCCTGTGTTTCGGCCTTTCTACGGTCAATCCCCAAGTCTTCACAGACTTGATGAAAAAATGTGTCAAAACACCTTCACATGAAAGGGATAAACGTCTCCCTATACCTGGACGACTGGCTCATCAGGGCCAGGTCTCAAAAGCAGTGTCTGGAGGATCTGTCAACAATCCTGGATTTGACAAAGACATTAGGATTAATCGTGAACCTCGAGAAATCCCAGATGGTCCCCAGCCAGAACGTAGTCTATCTGGGGATTCAGATGGATTCTCGGGGTTTTCGAGTATTTCCTTCTCAAGAGAGAGTAAGGAAAGGCTGTGCCACAGTACGTATTGAACTTCTTAGAGAAAGAGCGTACTTCAGCGAGGGAATGGTTGAGCCTTCTGGGGACCCTTTCCTCGCTCGAAAAACAGTTCTTTCCTCTAGGAAGACTGCATCTCCGTCCGCCTTCAGTACTTCCTGAGAAGCAGTTGGAGTTGGAAGACAGGACAGCTCTCGGACACGTTTCCGATCTCATTAGAAGTAAAACAACAGTTAAGGTGGTGGTTGACCCCCTTGGAAGAAAACAGAGGAGTATCCTTAGAAGTTCGGAACCCAAACCTGACATTGTTCTCAGACGCGTCGGAGACAGGTTGGGGTGCGACTCTAGGGTCCGAAGAAGTGTCAGGCACCTGGTCGGAAGAGCAGGTGTCATGGCACATAAATTGCAAGGAGCTCTTTGCGATTCACCTCGCGTTAAGAAGCTTCGAGCAGATAGTCAGAGACAAAGTAATTCAGATAAACTCCGACAATACGACCGCTCTGGCTTATGTCAAGAAGCAAGGAGGAACTCACTCTTTCGCCCTATACGAACTGGCAAGAGATCTGCTGATTTGGGCAAATCAAAGGAATGTGGGTCCTTCTAACGAGATTTGTTCAAGGGGAGAGGAACGTGAGAGCGGACAGACTGAGCAGGAGGTTCCAGGTCCTTCCTACAGAATGGACCCTCCACTCGGAAGTCTGTCAGCCCTTTGGTATCCTTTAGGGGGGAAACCACAGATAGATCTATTCGCCACGTTTCTCTCCAAAAGGATAGACACATTTTGCGCCCTGGTAGAGGATCCCAGGGCCTATGCTATAGACGCCTTTCTCCTGGACTGGTCAGGGCTAGACGTGTACGCTTTTCCCCCATTCAAGATTCTGGGGGAAGTAGTCAGAAAGTTTGTGGCCTCGAAGGGAACCAGAATGACTCTGATAGCCCCATATTGGCCATCCCGAATTTGGTTCGCTGGAGGTGAATGGAGTGGACAGTGGACTTCCCCAGATCTCTTCCAAACAGGATAGATCTGCTCAAACAACCCCACTTCGAGAGGTACCATCAAAATCTACCCGCTCTTGCTCTGACTGCCTTTCGACTATCGAAAGATTGGTCAGAGCGAGAGGGTTTTCTCGCAAGGCGGCAAGCGCAATTGCTAGAGCCCGCAGAGCATCTACTAGGCGAGTGTACCAATCGAAGTGGGAAGTTTTCAGAAACTGGTGCAGGTCGAAGAAGCTGTCCTCTTCCAATACCTCTGTAACCGAAATTGCAGATTTCCTTCTTTTCCTGAGGGAAAAGTCACATCTCTCTGTACAACAATTAAAGGATACAGAAGTATGCTTTCGTCAGTCTTTAGAAACAGAGGCTTAGACTTGACGAATAATAAAGATTTGCACGATCTCATCCGCTCTTTTGAAACGTCCAAGTCAGTAGAGCCTAGGATTCCGAGCTGGAACTTAGATGTGGTTCTGAAATTTCTATCCTCGGAAAAGTTCGAACCACCTCATACGGCTTCATTCCGTGATATCACTAGAAAGTGTATATTTCTGCTATCTCTGGCTACGGCTAAAAGGGTCAGCGAGTTGGACGCCCTTGAGTCACGAGTTGGTTTCAAAGAAGATTCTGCGATTTGTTCATTCCAGACTCTTTTTCTTGCCAAAAACGAGAACCCTTCGAATCCCTGGCCTAGGAGTTTCGAGGTAAAAGGACTTACTAGCCTAGTAGGCAGAGAAATAGAAAGATCACTTTGTCCAGTTAGAGCACTGAAATTCTATCTGGACAGAAAGAAGCGGTTGGGAGGCTCACAACATGGTCTTTGGTGCTCGGTAAAAGACCAAGAGACCTATGTCTAAAAATGCTTTGGCCTTCTTTGTTAGAAGTGTAATTTACCGAGGCTCATAAGAACTGCCCAGATGACTCTTTTAATCTATTAAGAGTAAGAGCTCATGAGGTAAGGGCAATCGCGACATCAATTGCGTTCCAGAGAAATATGTCACTTAAAATATTTTTGGATGCAACCTATTGGAGATGCAACTCAAGTATTTGCATCTCATTATTTAAAAGATGTGCGAGTAACATATGAGAATGTTTTTCTTTAGGTCCGTTTGTGTCAGCACAGACGGTTCTGGGTAAAGGAGAGAGCACCGATCCTTAAATATGTGTACGTAACCCTCTTGTCGGAGGTGTTCTCGTGTTTTCCTGTGCATGGGAGTGTCAGATGTCCGCACTGGCGGCCTTCACTTCGCTTCATTAGGAAATCGAGTTGACAGCTGACTATTAGAGGGGTACAAAATTTTTATTTTTGTATGTATGAGTTTCGAGTTTGTGGTTGTTTGCTAAGAGTTTGGGGATGACTCTTGGCAATCTTAGAACTAACACGGGTTAGGATCGGGTGATCGGGATCGGTTGTGTGCTCCTTAAAGAAGGCGTGTTGTCATATAAGCGGATTAGCACCCCTTGACAAACGCCAGTTAGGCTCTGCCGAGTAAGTGGATAAGACCCCATCGACAGACCAGCAAGAACTCTTGGCCACAGATCACTATCTCGCTAAGGCTCTTGAGATGAAGCAGACTCCTGGGCAGTAGCCACGAAGTCTTCCATCTAATAAGGTAGGAACTAAGGTTTATTTATACCTACAACATATGTTGTTTACCTGTCTAGTCAGTTAGTTAGCTGTCTCTTGCCCTCCACCAAAGGGTGTCAATCAGCTATGTATATATCTGACAGGTAAGTTGAATGTATGAAAATGATATTGTTATGATACAATAAAGTTTCATACATACTTACCTGGCAGATACTAACAATTGAAAGACCCACCCAGCCTCCCCGCAGGAGACAGGTGGAAGAGAGAATCTGATTAGAAAACAGGAATAGTTCCTAGTCCTGCTACCCAGAGCAGGGCGGTAGATCACCTGACCTACCTGTAGCGAGTGCCGCGAAATTTGAATTTCTGTCGGGGACGACGGAGTCGATAGCTATGTATATATCTGCCAGGTAAGTATGTATGAAACTTTATTGTATCATAACAATATCATCTTTAAAACTATCTTTTAGTTAAATGTTATGATATAACGGTTTTACTAACGGTTTTGTTTCCATAAAATATCCTTATAAAACAGGAGCGTCTTCTACGACGGCAAATTTTTGTCTAATATCAGGGTTGGTTTCAAGGTTATTGGACTAAGAAAAATAATTATGGTACATGGTAAATATATACATGTATAAGTTAAAGAATCTTCTTAATTTCTATAATTACTATACCATTACGTTACGCACCAGCATCTCTTGAGTTTAATATCAGGCTAACCTCTTTACGAGGACGCTTACAAACTAAGCATACAGATTGTGTTCATTATTGCACACACATTACATATGTAAACTGGTGTCATTACCAAATCTCGTACGTAAATATTGGCGTATTTTTATAGTAGACATAAAAGAATAGTCATAATTTCTGTAACTACTATATATACCATAGCGGCTTCTCTGATTTAAACTAAGGCTAATCTCTTCTACACCAGCAAGCTTAACAAAGCTTAAAGATTGCGTTCGCTACCGAACCACACACACTTTACGTGGTTTCGCTACCAAATCTCACGTAAACATTGACGTATTTTCACAGTAGACATAAAAGAAGTCATAATTTCTGTAACTGCTACGTATACCATAGCGGCTTCTCTGAATTTTAAACTAAGGCTAACCTCTTCTTTACCAGCAAGCTTAATAAAGCTTAAAGATTACGTTGCTACCGAACCGCACATGTTACGTAGGTAACACTGGTTTCACTACCAAATCTCACACGTAAACATTGACTTATTTTTACAGTAGACATAAAAGAATCTCTTAATTTCTATAACTACTACGTATACCATAGCGGCTTCTCTGATTTCAGCTAAGGCTAACCTCTTCTTTACCAGCAAGCTTAATAAAACTTAAAGATTGCGTTGCTACCGAACCGCACACGTTACGTAGGTAACACTGGTTTCACTACCAAATCTCGCACGTAAACATTGACGATTTTTACAGTAGATATAAAAGAATCGACTTGATTTCTATAATTACTGTATACCAAAGCGGCCTCTGAGTTAAGCTAAGGCTAACCTCTTCTTTACCGGCAAGCTTAAAAAACTTAGATTGTGTTGCTACCGAACCGCACATGTTACGCATGTGTCAGTGTTTTCACTACCAAATCTCACATGTAAACATTGACGTATTACAGTAGGCATTAAAGAATTGTCTTAATTACTATGCATATATTTACCATAATGGCTTCTCTGATTTAAGCTATGGCTAACATCTTATTTACCGGCAAGCTTAACAAAGCTCAACGATTGCATTTGCTACCAAACCGCACATGTAACCTACATACGTAACATTGCCTTCACTCCAAACCTAACACTTAAATACGTATTGCATTTCTACTGAAATGCACGCCTCATGTGTGAGCAGAGTCTTATAGAGGAGAGGATAGACGAAACTTAGGTTTATTTTGGAGTTGGGAATGGAGGAAACATTTTGAAGAAGGAAAACCTGAGATGCCATGCAAATACTTTTCGCCTTGTGTGAAGTGGCTGTCTTAGAACCTATCATGAAGAAAGAGGTAACTGCGTATACAGTAAATACCACCGAAAAAGCAAACTAAATGCGCACAAGGTGTGAGAGACACGTGTTTGACTGTTTGTTAACCCTCTTACGCCGACTGGACGTATTTTACGTCGACATTTTTTGTCTCCTGTGTGCCGACTGGACGTATTTTACGTCGACTTACAAAAGTTTTTTTTAAAATTTGCGGAAAAATACTTATAGGCCTACCAGCCTAAAACTTTTGAATCACGCGCCTTGGGGGATGCTGGGGGTTCACGGATCAAGGTGTTGTTTTGTTTACAATCGTTACGCAGGCGCGCAAGCGCGAATTTCTTTCTTGCCGCATTAAAAAGTATCTGTGACACATCTCGGAAATTATTTAGTCACTTTGACATAATTTTTGTACCATTGTAAATTAGCCGTTACATGAAGTATTAGATATGAAAATGTGCGCATTTTTATGTAGAATACAACAATAAAATACTCATGATTGTAGCTTTTTTCAGTTTTGAGATATTTTTATATAAATAACGATAATTGCCAAAATTTCAACCTTCGGTCAACTTTGACTCTACCGAAATGATTGAAAAACGCAATTGTAAGCTAAAACTCTTATATTTTAGTAATATTCAATCATTTACCTTAATTTTGCAACTAATTGGAAGTCTCTAGCACAATATTTCGATTTATGGTGAATTTATGAAAAACTTTTTCCTTACGTCCGCGAGGTAACTCATCCGAAAAAATCATACATGCGATTGTGGTAATGTTTGCACCATTTTAAAATTAGTCGTTATATAAAGTTTTATATATGAAAATGTGTGCAATTTCATGTAGAATACAACAAAAAATAATTGAAGGTTGTAGCTTTTCTCTTTTTTGAAATATTTGCATATAAATCACAATAAATAGAAAAAAAAACCACGTTCGGTCAAATTTGACTACCGAAATGGTCGAAAAACGCAATTGTAAGCTAAAACTCTTACAGTCTAGTAATATTCAGTCATTTATCTTCATCTTGAAACAAATTCGAAGTCTCTAGCAAAATATTTAGATTTATGGTGAATTTAAAAAAAAATCTTTCCTTCCCTCCGTGCGCGGATACTCCACCACAAATCTCCGAAATGCGTATGTCCCATTCTCGGAATATTTGCTCCGTTTCATATTAGGCATTTCATAGAGTTTTATACATGAAAATGTGCACAATTTTATGTAGAATAAAACGAAAAATATTTGAAGGTTGTAGCTTTTCTTATTTCTGAAATAATTGCATATAAAAAAAAAATATTAAAAAAAATTCGACATTCGGTCAACTTTAACTCGTCAGATATGGTCAAAAACTGCAATTGTAAGCTAATACTCTTACAGTATAGTAATATTCAATCATTTGTCTTCATTTTGAAAGAAATTGGAAGTCTCTAGGACAATATTTAGATTTATGGTGAATTTTTGAAAAAAATATTTGTTTACGTCCGCGCGTTACGAATTCATGCATTATTTTGTGATAATATTTTCTCTGTGTTGCTTTTATTGTTTTACAATGTGTTATATACCAACATAATCGCAATTTAGTGTACATTACAAAAAAAAAAAAGTAACTTGTTACCTTTAACCGTTTTTTGCACAGCGCGATTTGAATACAATTATATATGAAATTTGGATTTTGCGCTATCATATATCGCATTATTTATATATGATAATGATAATTTTTTTCATTTCTGATGCTTGCATACTAAACTTCAGCCAATGACAAAAAAAGGAGCCAAAAATGAACTCTTAATCTTGAAAACTAAGCGCGCTGTGATTTTTTGAAAAAAATCTTTTTTCCGCTTCCGCGCTCACTCTGAAACACCTCCGGCACACGGGAGACAATTTTTTTTTTACCGCTTCGGCGTAAGAGGGTTAACAGTGGCTGCTGAGTCTTTAAACTATGCTGAGAGTGGCGTCACCAGTGTTACCAACAACTTTTGCTAAATTATGCTAGTCGTTCCAAGTCAGATGTACGCTAAATAGCAAGAATATATGCCAAATGTGGTGCAATTTTATGCCAGAATTATGCTAATAATCTATCATTATCTCATTTTTATAATACATTTGAACTGAAACAATGGTGTAATGGAAATTTAAAACATTTGTATATTAGGTGAAATGTTACAAATGACAAATTGCAGTAGTATAACTATTTATTTGATGATCTTTACATGTTAGCAAACTCGAAATAAAGCACCGTTTTTCTTTAACAGATCACATATGCAATTACTAGTATACAATTTGAAAAATGTGTGAAGATCACTTTAGAAGTTATTCAACATTTTGATATCTACTAATAAATTAAAACTAAAAAAGGAAAACAAATAAGTCTCAACGCATGAAGAAAAACACAAATTTTAATTATTACTGCATCATTATCATGCCACTGAGACAATTTCCTTTTACAGGTCACATACACAATTAATAAATACTTGAAAAATGTGTGAAAATTACTTCAAATATAAAATTTTGATATCTACTAAAAAATTAAAACTAAAAAAGTTAAACAAACAAATCAGTCTCTACTCAAGAATAAAAACGTACATACTTATTACTGATCATTATCATGCCACTGAACCACCATTTTTCTTTAACAGATCACATACACAATTAATAAATACTTGAAAATTCTTTGAAAATCACTTTAGACAATTAAAATTTGATAACTTAAAAAAATAAAACTTAAAAAAGGAAAAAATCAACTTTACTCATAAAGAAAAAACATTATTCACACTTTACTGATCGTTTGTCATGCCACTGTGGGTATTTATATTCACAGAATTTTACATTCCTTAGTTGGGTTCAAACTTATTAATCAACTCTTTTGTTAGTGCTGCTTTTGAGGCAATTTCACAAGGAATACATATATTAACTATGGCTATGTATGAAATTGAGGAATTTTCTGCACTTTATTTAAAATTTTAGTGAAAATACATTCTAAAATTGTACTGGAACCCTAAGTATAATAGAATTTATGCTAAGCTCCAATTCTTGGGTCAAATTATGGTAAAAAAACATGAAATTATGCTAAATTTGGTAACACTGGATGACACCAACTAGTGGGGGCTGGACGAAACCGTTTTGTTTACAAACATCATATGATCTGGGGGTCGGAATCTGGTTTTTTGTATGAACACCGATACAAAGTTTATTGGAAATTCTAATACGGTCGTGAGCCAGGGCTCTACGGTAATTAGAAATAGCAGTGAAAAGCAAGATTAGATCATGGAATTAGTACATCATCTATATCAGCAATACCCCTATCAGGAAAATAAATAAATATATAATTCATGAATGTATACATTAAGTCAAAGTATTCTATTCATTCAATTAACTGTTCACTCACTTAACTGTGCATTTGCACACACACTTTTTCTCAATTTTATTTTTATTGAGAATAACAGCAAATGACAAATTCTTTGTGAAAAAAAAAATTTTGTGGGGAGGTGAGCAACTGCAAAGTAAGGGTATAGTTTACCTTAACCTGTTAAGTGTCACAACTAAAAATACGTTTACTGCGATCTACTCGGTAGCGCCTTCAACGAGATATTACGTTCAAGACTTTAACTGTGCTTGCCAAGCCGTCAGTCCCGTAATAATACGTTTACTCGTATAGAAAGTGTAGGAACATCATTTGGTAACACTCTCAGCACACGGGAAACTTATTTCCAGCCTGGCAACTCTTTCCTGGTGGTCGCTTATGCTAGAAAACTGCCTGGTCCTGCTGGTTTTCTTTCAGTACGCTTCGGGCGTTTATTGAGACACATAAATTTTCGCGTCCTTCACAATGAATTTCCCAAAGAGGAGGCGTATTTCTTCAGGTGAGATCAATCAAATACTAGATGAGGAGTCTGATATTGATGACCTATTTGATGATGAGAGCTCTAGTTCTGAATCCTCCAGTGATGAGGATACAAACTTTTCTTCCAATAGCAGGAGTGAAGATGACTTTTCTTTGCCGAGTGACTGGACTCCGAGAGAGAGAGAGAGATCCCGGCGTGAAATTTACAGTTGAGGATAAAGAGAACCCATTAGAATATTTTGAGAAATATTCTGATGATGAAATCATTGATTACCTCATGAAAGAAACAAACAGATTTGCAAATCAGTTTCTAGATGAGAATGTAGAACATTTGTCTCTACAATCACGAGTACATAGATGGTTTGACACTGTGAAGTAGGATTGTGTGTAGCCCCTTGATTTAGAGATTGGCACACGAAAGAATAATAGTACATGTATGTATAATATTTTTTTAATTCAGTACGTATTATGAAGTCTTTTGAAATAAAATAATTGTAGTATTAATTTTTTTTTTACTCCAACATTTGATAATTTCCTACACTTAACTACAGTATGAATAATAAGCATAAAAATCAATATTAATTTTGAAAAACTATCATCAGTGCTATGATCGCTAACTACAAAAAAAGCGTGACGGTACGTTAGCAGCGAGCTCATCCGGGGGGAACACTTAACAGGTTAAGTGTAATGACTGTATTACAAAATACAAACTTATCAATAGAGAAACAATGTAGATTTGATAAAAGGAAAATGTACATATATGAATAAATAATGTAACTCCCCAGAAACTGTGATGATTTTTGCTTTTAAGTATGAAGGAACTGAAAGTCAGTTTTGTAGTTTGAAATATATTGTTAAGGTGGGTACACACGTGAGAGCCAAACCTTGTATGTGTAACTGAGTTATGCATATACGGTTACAGGGTGTCAAAATGTTGAGGACGAATCGTAACCACGTTAAGCACGTAACTTCATTTCAATCCAATGCGATCATCAATCTGTCTCTGTCCGGGTTGTTTACCGACGATGGCCACCATACAAGTAGCAGCTGCCGCATATATTTATACACATTATTTAACGAAGATGAAGCGAAATAAAAGAAGATGGTGGCAATCAAGGTTATATACTAGAAGGGTAGAATACAGTGGTCGGGAATTACTCGCTGACATGGGATTCCAAGAATTTTCTGGCCACAGTAAAGTCTGTTCTTCGTAATAACTAATAAATTGAAGGACCTCTTCCTCACTACAATCAGCCATGGTAGACATATACGTACTGACTGACCAAAACAAGGAACTCTACTATGGACGGCCTTGTTCATAGTCTGTGTTAACAAGTTCAGCAACCTCTGTTGTTACGCGTGTAATACAGGTCCCGTCCACACATGGCGTAACGTTCAAAGAGACCTCCCTTTGATTCGGGGCCCAAAAACCGACAATTGCCGGGACAGAGGGCAAACGGAGCCTCGAACCTCGTGGGTTCGGGGTTCGGGTTCGAGGAACCGTCCACACTTGCGTTTTTGTTAAAAGAATCGGTTACAATACAAGGTTCGGTTCGCACGTGTGTACCCACCTTTAGGTTATAAAGAACTTTAAATTACTTCTCTTAGTAATTCCTAATTATTTTTCAGATGGAAAGAAAAAGTTGATACACGTTCCATGAAACTTAGAGTCATAGCACACATGATTCAACGATTGATAACCTCAAGTGGGTTACCATGGGCTGCAGACAACTATTTTTTGAAGGTAAGACAACTATTTTTGTCAGGAATATTTTGCACTTTATAGCTTAAGGAAGATTGAGTAGTAAAAGATATTTATTTCCCCTTAACAAGGTGTATGTTTTAGTATCGTGCATACGATGGTGTTCGACTTTGTTGTCCTTTGAAAATTTTGGGTTTTAGGGGTACTAGTCCCTACACAAAATTGAACTCATGAGCCCCCCTCCCAAACCTTGAGTTGTAGTACAGCTTAATGTTGGCCTCAAACATTGCTGATGATTAATAGTTTATTAATTCTCCAAATTATGATTGATACTTTTTTGTAGTTTTTGTATATTGTATAGATGCATTTTTACACTCAATAATGACTGCACCATTGAATGTGGATGAGAATGAAGGTCCATCATGTTACATTTGTTACCATACAATTACAAATTTATTGAGTAGAAGTGGATCATCATGATCCTCTTTTATTGCAATGCTGCAGTTACCTAAAAGTTGCCATTTCCATGAGAGAGAAGAGAGAATTTCTTTTGAACCTATCTATAACTACAGCAATGATTTTCTTTGGTATGTATGGCTGACATCGCCCTGTTAATGCCATTATGGCAAGCAGCCACAGGATATGATTTTACGCAACTGTTTCAACAATTTGGTGTTCTCTTTCTTGGCCTCCTGGTAGGACTTTGAACAGCACTAGGAGCTTTAAAATTTTATTTCACTGGATTAAGGTTTTACAGTTGTTGCATTGATTAAGATACAAGAACTTTAAAAGCCACTACTTGCCTGCTGATTTTAGTGGAGTTGGAAGCTATAACAAAGAGCCAAGTATACTCCATCTTGTCCTACTGTTTCAGGAACTGATGCGTAGATAATGATGAACATTAGGGCATTGTTGACAGTTTCTCTAGATCTGCAGTTCTCCCTGCATCTATGCCTAGAGCTACGGTTTCTGTGACGTCTCGTGTCAACAGATTCCGATCAGTGTTTTGGCTCGACTTTAGACAGAACGTGCAGTGGCGACTTCTGTTCCGTCTACACTTAATCGTTCAAGCAGTTGTAGACATAATTGATTTTGTTTTCCAAGAGAGGTATGGACATGTTACAGAGAGGAAACCTGCAGGCCTTTGTCTACTTCATCTTTTTCAGTTTTGTCTGTCGGTCTTCTCCCATCAGGTGCTGGAGGACTAGAGACTTCATTGCTGCTCCTTGCACGAGAACTCATAGGACCATCTCTGAATATTCCTCTCTGTCACTTTCTAACCATATACATGGCTCCCACTCTTGCTCAGAGTTTGGGGGCAGTGGTATCTTAATCTCCTGATTCAGGAGCTGATGCGCAGATGATGTCTGACTTTTGGGTGTTGTTACGCCTACCAGGGGTAACAAGGTTGGATGGCCTGTTTTCCAACTTCATTTCTTCTCACATTCTTGTGTTGGTTGCCATGACAATTTCTAGACCTGCTTTGCCTGCTTCTTTGCCTAGAGCACAGTTCTTGTAACACATCTTTCAGCATTTGGAGGTTGACATCTGCAGTGGTGATGTCTTTTTGCATACCTGTCTTGATTGCCACGACAGTTTCCAGATTTGTGGTTCCTGTGACATATCTGTCAACAGTGTATTCTGCTTAGCGTTTTGAGTTGACTATCACAGCAGCAACTTTAGCTCCCGCAACGTCTTCAGACACTCATTAGAGCAGTTTGTCTGAAAGGTGGCTGTGCTTTTCAAGAGAGGTGCGGATGTGTAGTAAGGAGAAAATGTTGCATGCTTGTGTTTACCTTCATCTACTTCAGCTGCCCAGTCTTCTCCCATCAAGTGGAGGATTAGAGCCTTTGTTGCTGCTCCTCACGTAAATTTGTAGGACCAACTCTGTATCTTCTCTCCATCATCTTCTGACCACTTGTGTGGCTCTCTGGCTCTCCTGCTCATGGCCGTGTTTCTGGTGTTAAAATATCACATCGAGTTGCCTCTCAGGCTCATGGCCGTTTTCCCGGTGTTGAAGTATCACATCGAGCTCTCTATCCTGCTCACAGCCATTTTCCTGGTGTTGAAGTATCACATCGAGCTGTCTCTCCTGCTTACGGTCAGAAGCCGTGTTTCTGGTGTTGAAGTATCACATCCAGTTGCCTCTCCTGCTCACGGCCACTTTCCTGGTGGTGAAGTATCACATCAAGTTGCCTATCCTGCTCACGGCTGTTTTTCTGATGTTAAGTATCATATCCAGTCGTCTCTCGGCCTTTGGTAAGAGAAAAATACAATATGTAATATTTATTAAATGTCATTTCTTGCCAAGATTCAACAGCTTTTCCAACTCACACTGGACACAAAGTATGTATCTTAGGGGCTCTGGTTGTATGTATACGTACCTAAGAAAAATACAAATTGTTTCAAGAATTTTATAAAAAATACAAATTGTTTCAAGAATTTTATAAAAACAAATTGTTTCAAGAATTTTATATAATTTGAATTTTTTCCAGATAATGTTGGTATGTGACCATGTACTGCTAAAGGGACCAGATGGCTCATTCAAGCATATTGTGAGACATATTGCCCGGGCCCGAAATGAAAAAGAAGGTGGAAATAAACACGTTGAAGTGGCTTATGAAGAAAGTTTGGATGAAGAACAAGACACTGAAATTGTAGACTACGTTACAAATATACCTGCAGCACTACCTTTTAAGCTCTGAAAAACAAATTCTTTTAATTTCTTTACAACTCTTAAAAACAAATTCTTTAATTTCTTTACAACTCTGAAAAACAATGAGTCTAATTTCTTTAAGCTTGAAAAACAATTAGTTTAATTTCTATAAGCTCTGAAAAACAAATTCTTTAATCTCTTTTCAACTCTGAAAAACAAATTCTTTAATTTCTTTACAACTCCGAAAAACAAATTGTCTTTAATTTCTGTAAATAAGTTTACGATAAGCTGCTGGTAAAAGAGGATTTTATTTTAATATGTAATTGGGTCAAACAAGAAAATAAATGTTTAACATGAATTGGGTGTTTTGGATTCATAAGCACAAGTGATCTCACATTGACTTGAAGGAGAGGGAGAGAAACCATTTTATAAAAATGGTTGGTATTTGAGAAAATGGTTCTTAAAACTTATGTGTGTACTACAATTAGTTCCTGTGAGAATAACAAACCATCTTTTATATAACACAGTAGTACCTCGTACTTCGAACTTGATCTGTTCCAGAAGGCTGTTCGAAGTATGATTTGTTCGAAATATGAAACAAATATCCCCATAAGAAATAAAGGGAATCAGGATAATTCGTTCCAGCCAACCCAAAAAGTCCCCCTTTTCACATTATAGAAATAATGTGTTCAAAAGTTAAATCAAGAGTGTAAAGTAATGAAACAATGATTTACGAACTGTTTGGTAAAAATGGCGCCGGCCAGCTGGGAGATGGAGGGAGGAGAGACGGGAACCCTTTGAGCAAACCGAACTGGTTGCGGTATGCAAAGGTTGATAAAATAAATTTTATTCACATTAGGTACAAAGATAATCAAAGGAATCGATAGTTTGTGTGTGTCCAATTGTGTCTGAGAGAGAGTAATCAGCGTGTTTACACTTGGTTCTTAAGTGCAGGAAATAGATTATGCCACTATACATCAACTTACTGTTGCCAAATGGCACTTTTAAAACAAACATGAGGATTTTAAAAACAAATATTACAAGTCAAGAATTCAGAAAGAGATAAAATAACTTTTCTCAAGGAAGCCATTTAAACAAACAATCGAAGGCATGCAAAAGCTGAAAGCAGTGCCAGTTTGTTTATTACAGAGCTGAGTTACTTTTACAGTTGTAAAAGAATCATAAAAAGCAATTACCACTAGATCGTTATTTTACCGTAACAAAAATAAAAGTGATTTGGGCAGATCGAGTGTAAGTGAAAGAAATGGGCGAATAATCATCCCAGATCAGCTAATAAGTCAATGGGAAGCAGAGCCGTTCTTCTTTCTCTCTCTTAGCGCACCGAATACTGACTTGAGCAAGCTTTTTTTTCTTTTTTTTTTACCGTATTGCATTTATCTTCAAGTTTTATCATTGTTAAATTTATTGTGAAATATAATTTGTTCCGATACGTAATACAAACCATCGGTCCTTTACAATGCGAAGGTAACTGGCGGCAGCTGGAACGGTCGTAAGCTTTGAAGAATGGAGTTTGGCAGTTAACTGCTTGTCCGACAGTGCGCACGCCGCGTGACTGGGAGGTGAAGAATCACTTTTGCTTTCGGCCGTGTTGGTGGAGGACGTGTTCGTCATCGCTCTCTGCCCGCTTCATTGTCGTATGCTTTGGTTGTGTGTTTTTTCTTCAACTTGGTTTGTCAGTGTAGCGAAAGTTTATTGTAAGTATGTGTGACTTTCTTTATTACTTTTATTACATTTATTATGGATTCTCGTGTAATGGAGCTGTCCCCTCGCCCCCCCATCAGCCGCAGAGTTTGCCCTGGTGTGGAGGGCCGTAAGTGCGGGGTCTTTCGCTCCTTTCCCGAGATCGATCCTCATGTGCTTTGTGCTCGGTGCCGGGGGCGTGAATGCTCTCGGACCGAGCCCTGTAATACATGCATTAATTGGTCGGAGGTGCAGTGGGTGCTGTAAGAGGGTAGGAAGAAGCGTAGGCCTGCCAAGGAGTCGTCGGAAAGCTCTCCAGCGACTCCCTTGGTTACAGACACTTCGTCTTCTTTCCTGCCCCTGGCTCAGCTCCCGCGTATGGTGCCTTCCCCTTAGGGGGGTTTCTCAGTCCTTCTCTTCGCCCAATCCGTCGAACATAGAGGAGGGCGCGAGATACCCCGACGTTCAATTGTATTCAGGGTCTTCTCCTAATCACCCAACTGTTGCTTCCTCAGGTGCTCCTGCTGCGGGCGATGACCTCGGCCAGGTGTGGGTGTCGCTGGGTCTCCAGGGCACGCCGAGCGTCCAGGGGCTGCTCCATCATCTGGCTGGTGCTGTTCCGGTCACCCATGGAGCGGTGACCAATAACTACTACCACCACTGTCTCGACCCCAGGGTACGCCGCCCCTCCTCACCTGGTCTACACCCCACACGTGATGTCAGTGACTCCTACGGCCGCTGTGCAGGCCCCGATCGCTGCCGTGCCGAGGAGAGGCGTGCCTCCCCCTCCCGGGGTCTTTGTGCTGCCAGCCCCTGACTTCCAATGCCCGAAGAGCTCGCCCCTGGACCTGCCACCGGTACCCAGGATGTTGCTGGCTGCTGCCCCGTCTCCTGCCGCTCCTGCTGTTCCTGCCCCTGCCAACGTCGTTCCAGCCCGTGGTGTTGCTGCCCCAGTCGCTGGTCCTTCCGGACAGGTGCAGCTGGGCCCAGTTGCTTCGGCAACAGCCCTGGCTCCATCCTGGATGGAGGACCTGACGTCTGTCCTGAGGGAGCTGATGATGAATAAGAAGAAGAAGAGGGAGGTGTCGTCGTCATCGTCGCCTGCTGCCGCCTCTTCCCCTTCGACTTTTAAGGCTTCCAAGCCGAAGAAGAAGAAGGCTGCCTCCTCCCCCCCCTTAAGAAGTCTCCCTTGGGAACTTCTAAGGGCCTGTCTCACTCCGGTGGGACGGGGGGTTCTTCCGCTGGTCCTCCCGCTCCTTCGGGAGCGGGGCCCATCTCTCCTTCCGCAAGGAAGAAGACGGGGACCAGAGGGGTACTGGCTAACACCGGTACTTCCTCGCCTGGTGCTAGGGGCTCTGCCGCTACACCAGGTTCTAGCTCGGCCTCTCGTTCGCGAGAGGTACCGAGTGTACGGTCTCCTGCGGGCGACCGTGCAGCCAAGGCTCAGGCGTCCGAGTTCGCTCAGCGCCCGGACCGAGGCACAGAGCGGAAGGCTGGCGAGAGCCGCTCAGGTGACTCTCGCCAGGCCAGCGATCGCTCTCATAGTGACCAGCTGGTTACCAGGGTTGACGTGCCGGTCCCTGACCGGTCACGTGCTGAAGCTGGAAAGAGGTCCCCTCAATTGCAAGAACCAGTCTCGGCTGGTCCCAGCGGTTCGACACGTCGTGAGGACAGGCACTGGTCGCACAGCGACAGTGGTCTCTGCAGGTCCACTGACCGCCGCTCCCACTGGGACCGGATGGATAGGGGGACCAGCAGCAGCTCCTCTGATGCACGGGACCGGGGACGCTGTTTTCGGTCCAGCCACTCTCCCCAGGAGAGCCGTGCGACCAGGCCTGCAGCTCGATCGCCACAGCGGGTTGGCGATCACCTGCAGCCCCCCAAGCCCACCGGTTCTGTACGCGCAAGTGGCAGGAGGAGACCGGGAGGGATCTGTTGCTGTTCCTCCTTCTGAAGGAGGAGGGTCTCGGGAGTCGTTCTTGCTGGAGGGGCTTGATGGTCCTACTCCTCAAGATGCGGTCACTCCTGAGATCCAGAGGAATTTTGCAGAGGTTATTGTGCTGATTCGTCAGCAAAACGACCTCGGGGAAGGATCGCCGCTCCCGCCTTCTGAGCCCACGTCACGGCTCGAGTCGTTCTGGGGGCCTAAGAAGGAACCCAGAGCGACGGTTGGTCTGCCGCGATCGGAGCTGTCCGACTCAGTGCTGGGCCAGGTAGACTCACTCGTCTCCGGACAAGAGGGTTCGCTACAGTCTGGCAGGTCATCTAAGCTACTTCCCCCTCCTCTACTGCGACAAGAGGAAATTCTACGTGCCTACCGAGGATCCGATGCCGCCCAAACAGGTTAACCTGGAGCTAGCCAGGCTAACTCCGGGGGTGTGTCAGCAGCAGCTCCTGTCGGAGAACCTGTGGTTCTCGCAGCAGGAGGCACTTGCCCTGGAACCCACCGCCATGGCGGCTTTCCAGGCAGTCTCCTGGCTAGACCTGTGGTCCCTCACAGTGTCCAAGGTCGCAGCCTCCTCTGGGAATATCACTCCTGAAGGGGACCCGGCTTTCGGGAGACTTTGCCAGTCTGGTGGTAGGGCCATCTCCTACCTCACCCACCAGACGGTAAACCTGTGGGCCAACCTGGTACTTGGGCGTAGGGACGCAGTACTTACCCAAGTGTCCAGGGCGGCTGGGCGTGAGGCGGCATTGGGCCTTCGCAATGGACCAGTGCGGAGTTCCTCCTCTCTCTTCCCAGGAGAGATGGTGGACGCTGCGGTGGAAAGACATCGCACTGATGACAGTGACCGTCTGGTACACCAGGCAGTATCAAAGGCTTCTGGGCAGCCTCGATTAATTGCGGCCAAACCCGAGCTTGGTTAGTGCTTCCTAGGCTGCTAAGACGGTTGCCTCGTCTACGCCCCGAGGAAAGACACTGCCTTCGACTTCTGCCAGGGGAGGTTGCTATCAGCCCCCCTCCCAGCCCTCCTTTCCACGAGGAGGGGCAGGGAAGAAGTCGAAGAGAGGGAGGAAATGCTAGGGACAGCGTTCCCCCTCACCTGCTGCCGGAAGTGGGGGGATGCCTGGCGAGCCATTGGGCAACATGGCAGCGCTACGAAGCCGAGACCTGGATAGTAGACGTCCTTCGGGAGGGATATCTACTACCCTTCGAATATCGGCCACCCCTCACCTCCATCCTGGTCCATCTTCAGACCTACGTTCCGGGAACATCAAAGGATGTAGCCCTTCGACAGGAAGTCAAGAACCATGCTGAGCAAGGGAGCTGTGGAGATCGTCAGGGATGAGTCACCAGGCTTCTACAGCCACCTTTTCCTGGTGGAGAAGTCTTATGGGGGCTGGCGCCCAGTGATAGATCTCTCTCCCCTGAACCGATTTGTTCGCCAGTCTCTGTTCACGATGGAGACGGCACGTTCCGTGCTTGACTCTATCAGGGAGAACGATTTCATGCTTTCAGTGGATTTGAAGGACACGTATTTCCAGATATCCGTCCATCAATCCTCCAGGAAGTACCTCCGCTTCATTCTCGACGGTACGGTGTACCAATTCAGGGCACTTTGCTTCGGTCTCTCAACCGCTCCACAGGTGTTCATGCGAGTGTTCATGCTGGTGTCTGCTTGGGCCCACTCGTCTGGGATAAGTCTTCTGAGGTATCTTGACGACTGGTTAGTCCTGCTACGGGACAGGGATTGACTTCTCGAGTTCTGCCGCAATCTGGGGATCGTGGTGAACTTCGAGAAGTCCAATCTCGAACCCAAGCAGAGGATGAAGTACCTGGGTATGCTGATCGACACGGTAGCAGGGCGAGTCTTTCTCTCAGACTCGCGGATCAGCAGAGTCAGCTCAGCAGTGGCAAGTCGTGATCGGCCACCTGTTGTCACTCGAGAAGTTAGTCCCTCACGGGCGTCTTCACCTGCGGTCTCTTCAGTGGAGACTAAAGGAGAGTTGGTCACAGGCAGAGGACCCACCATACTTCCCTGTGTCCCTCACGGAGGAGGTGAGGCAGGACCTAGCCTGGTGGCTGGATAACAGGAACCTCTTAAGAGGAGTGCTGTACGCACTCCCCCCAGAGATGTTCTGTTCTCAGATGCGTCCACAGAGGGATGGGGCGGACACCTGGAGGAGTTGCTGACTGCAGGAGTGTGGGACCATCACGACAAGCACCTTCACATCAATGTCCTGGAGCTCAAGGCAGCATTCCTCGCTCTCCAAGAGTTCCGGGACCGCTTGATGGGACACTCAGTGGTGTTGATGTGCGACAACACCACGGTAGTGGCATACGTCAACAACAGGAGGGCCTAGTGTCCCTCCCATTGCACCAGTTGACTATGCAGGTGCACTAGTGGGCCGTGGCTCACTCGGTAGAGCTGTCAGCCCGCTACATTCCAGGCAAGAGGAATGTAGTAGCAGACAAGCTCAGCCGTCGGGATCAGGTGATAGGGACCGAATGGTCCCTACACTCAGACGTGGCGGAAAGGCTCTTCAACCTGTGGGGGTGTCCAGTAGTGGATCTGTTCGCCACCCGGCACAACAGGAAAATTCAGGTTTTCTTTTCAGCTGTGCCGGACCCATGGGCAGCTGCAGAGGACGCTCTTCAACACCCGTGGGACGACAACCTCTTCGCTTACGCCTTTCCCCCGTTCTGCCTGATTCGCAAGGTGATCAGCCGAGTGCTGGTCACCCTGAATCTCAGGATGATCCTGGTGGCTCCCAAATGGCCCCAGGCCCGTTGGTATCCGGACCTGCTGATTCCCCCTTGGCACAACCTTCTCGTCCAGCCACACGTAGAACGGTACCACTGGACAGTCCAGTCTCTACATCTTCACGGCTGGCTGTTATCCACCATCTCTTGCGAGCGAGAGGCTCTTCTCGCAGAGCAGCAACAGAGATGGCTGAACATGTCAGACAGTCCTCTGCAGCTGTGTACCAGGGAAAGTGGGCCGTCTTCAGCAGGTAGCGGATTTCCTTGTTTTTCTTCACCGAGACAAGCTCCTCTCCGTCCCCACAGTCAAAGGATATAGAGCTGCCCTGGCTCTGGTCCTGAAACTGAGGGGAGTGGATATCTCAGACTCGTTCGAGATCTCTTTGCTTATGAGGAGCTTTGAGAGGTCTTGTCCACCCAGGGAACTCAGGCCCCCGGGGTGGGATGTGACTCTCGTCCTTAGGAGCCTGACTCGAAGACCCTTCGAGCCACTCCGAGAGTCATCAGACAGGGATCTGACCCTCAACACCCTCTTCTTGCTGGCCCTGGCATCGGTGAAGAGTGGGGGAACTTCATGGTCTTTCCTTCAACGTAAAACATACCAGGGGATGGGGATCTGTGACGCTCGATTTCGTCCCGAACTTCGTAGCTAAGACTCAGAATCCGCCGATACCTGACAATCGGTTCGAGTCTTTCACAATCCCCTCCCTAATGGATTTCACCGACAACGATACGGATGAGATGCTGCTTTGTCCTGTGAGGGTGCTACGGCGCTATCTGAAGAGAACTCGGCACCTCGGGCCTGAGTGTCGACGCCTCTTCGTTAGCACCGGGGTGACCAAGAAAGAAGTATCCAAGAAAACACTTTCTTTCTAGCTGCGTGAGGTAATCAGGAGGGTGTACGAAGCTGATGGTAGTGACGACATCTGTCCCCTTCGTCCGAGAGCCCACAAAGTCAGAGGTATTGGTCCTTCCCTTGCGTTCCGCAAGAACTTCTCCATGGCGCAGGTCCTGAAGGCAGGGGTCTGGTCTAACCAGACCACCTTCACCTCCTTCTACCTTTGGGATATTGCCCACAGGTCCTTGGACACTTTTTCCTTGGGACCCGTGGTGGCTGCTCAACACGTGTAGCTTACCCAGCACCCGCGTGGACAGAACAGCATAGAATCCTGGCGTGACTGCATGAATGGATGAGTGAATGAGTGTGACTGGCTTCTCTTCCCCATCTTTTTCTCCCCCTCTACCTGTGGGCAGAGGGACGCGGTCGTCACTTCGCTGGAGCAGGATGAGATGCAGGTAACCTACTCGACCGAGCCCCATCCTATCACTTTCATTAGGAATAGGAGTGAATATCCACCAGTTCCCCCAACAAGAGGGGGGAAGTGGAAGCCAACATGAGACAAACCCATGACTTCATATTGCCTCTTGCAATAGGAACAAGTTCTTGCTTGCTAAGTTTTAAGAGGTACACTTGCCTCCCTCTTATTACTTGGGTCCAGAGGTCTGACCATTGATCCTGCGGTACATACCCCGATCAATTTGGCAGAGGCTAGGATCCCTCCCTCTGCTCTTACGACCAGGGAGGGAATCTAAGGATGGGCGAACACCAGTCTGTTCTTAAGACTCAGATTCCTCCCACCAAGAAGTGAGTCTTCCTATTGTAAAGGACCGATGGTTTGTATTATGTATCGGAACAAATGGCAATTTGTCCAAAATTGCATTTTTCCTAACTATACAAACCTGAGGTCCTTTACACATAGTCCTACCTCATGCCACCCCTCACTCTGCGTTTTTCCTAGGCCTAAAGCAAAAGTGATTCTTCACCTCCCAGTTGCGCGGCGCGCGCATTGTCGGACAAGCAGTTAACCCTCTTACGCCGACTGGACGTATTTTACCTCTACATTTTTTGTCTCCCGTGTGCCGACTGGACGTATTTTACGTCCACTTACAAAAGTTTTTTTTAAAATTCGCGGAAAAATACTTATAGGCCTACCAGCTTAAAACTTTTGAATCACGCGCCTTGGGGGATGCTGGGAGTTCACGGATCAAGGTGTTGTTTTGTTTACAATCGTTACGCAGGCGCGCAAGCGCGAATTTCTTTCTTGCCGCACTAAAAAGTATCTGTGACACATCTCGGAAATTATTTTGTCACTTTGACATAATTTTTGTACCATTGTAAATTAGCCGTTACATGAAGTATTATATATGAAAATGTGTGCATTTTTATGTAGAATACAACAATAAAATACTCATGATTGTAGCTTTTATCAGTTTTGAGATATTTTCATATAAATAACGATAATTGCCAAAATGTCAACTTTGACTCTACCGAAATGGTCGAAAACGCAATTGTAAGCTAAAACGCTTATATTCTAGTAATATTCAGTCATTTAACTTAATTTTGCAACTAATTGGAAGTCTCTAGCACAATAATTCGATTTATGGTGAATTTATGAAAAAACTTTTTCCTTACGTCCGCACGGTAACTCTTCCGAAAAAAATCATACATGCAATTGTGGTAATGTTTGCACCATTTTAAAATTAGCCGTTATATAAAGTTTTATATATGGAAATGTGCGCAATTTCATGCACAATACAACTAAAAACAACCCATGGTTGTAGCTTTTATCAGTTTTGAGATATTTTCATATAAATAACGATAATTGCCAAAATTTCAACCTTCGGTCAACTTTGACTCTACCGAAATGGTCAAAAAACGCAATTGAAAGCTAAAACGCTTATATTCTAGTAATATTCAAGCATTTACCTTCATTTTGCAACAAATTGGAAGTCGCTAGCACAATATTTCGATTTATGGTGAATTTATGAAAAAAATAACATTTTCTTTACGTCCGCATGGTAACTCTTCCAAAAAAATCATACGTGCGATTGTGGTAATATTTGTACCATTTTAAATTAGCCGTTACATAAAGTTTTATATATGAAAATGTGCGCAATTTTATGTAGAATACATCAAAAAATAATTGAAGGTTGTAGCTTTTCTCATTTTTGAAATATTTGCATATAAATCTCGATAAATAGAAAAAAAACCACGTTCGGTCAACTTTGACTCTACCGAAATGGTCGAAAAACGCAATTGTAAGCTAAAACTCTTACAGTCTAGTAATATTCAGTCATTTATCTTCATCTTGAAACAAATTCGAAGTCTCTAGCAAAATATTTAGATTTATGGTGAATTTAAAAAAAAATCTTTCCTTCCCTCCGCGCGCAGATTCTCCGCCACAAATCTCCGAAATACGTACGTCCCATTCTCGGAATATTTGCTCCATTTCATATTAGGCATTTCATAGAGTTTTATATATGAAAATGTGCGCAATTTCATGTAGAATAAAACAAAAAATATTTGAAGGTTGTAGCTTTTCTTATTTCTGAAATAATTGCATATAAATAATATATACGTATATAAAAAATTCGACATTCGGTCAACTTTAACTCGTCAGATATGGTCGAAAACTGCAATTGTAAGCTAATACTCTTACAGTATAGTAATATTCAATCATTTGTTTTCATTTTTAAAGAAATTGGAAGTCTCTAGGGCAATATTTAAATTTATGGTGAATTTTTGAAAAAAATATTTGTTTACGTCCGCTCGTTACGAGTTCATGCATTATTTTGTGATAATATTTTCTCCGTGTTGCTTTTATTGTTTTACAATGTGTTATATACCAAAATGATCGCAATTTAGTGTACATTACAACGAAAAAAAGTAACTTGTTACTTTTAACCGTTTTTGCGCACAGCGCGATTTGAAATAAAATTATATATGAATTTCGTTTTTTGCGCTATCATATATCGCATTATTTATATATGATAATGATAATTTTTTTCATTTCTGATGGTTGCATACTAAACTTCAGGCAATGACAAAAAAAAGGAGCCAAAAATGAACTCTTAATCTTAAAAACTAAGCGCGCTGTGATTTTTTGAAAAAAATATTTTTTCCGCTTCCGCGCTCACTCCGAAACCCCTCCGGCATACGGGAGACAATTTTTTATTTACCGCTCCGGCGTAAGAGGGTTAACTACCGAACTCCCTTGTTCGAAGCTTATGACCATTCCAGCTGCCGCTAGTTACCTTCCTATTGTAAAGGACCTCAGGTTTGTATAGTTAGGAAAAATGCAATTTTGGACAAATTGCCATTTTTTATGTGAATTGGTAATGCTTTTACATACATATTATAGTAAAGATTTTACAGTCTGTTCTCTCCTCAACAATACCAAGATGCACAATAACTTAAAATCATTCATTCATATTCCTAAAAAATATAAACGCTACCTCCCTCTACCTCAAGTTAGCTGTGCATCACCGCAATGACGAATGACTTTGTTAATCATTTGTGCTAAATTTTATTGTGAAAAGCTTTGTTCTTTCATTTACTATCTTGTTGATATTGTTCAACTAGACCATCTCACTCAGCGCACCGAACATAGTTTTTCTCTTTTTTTCTGTATTGCATTGTTTTCATATTTTATCATGACATTAAATTTATTGAGAAATTCCCTTTATGTGAATTTTTATTGCTTTTACATACATACAGTAATATTTTAACTCTCTTCTCCTTCTTTCCTCAACATATCAACGCTCCCTCATTCAGACTCAAGTCATCTGGGCATGACGTCACCGCATTTATGCATGATTTTATACATCTTTTATGCTAAATGTTATATTGAAAGATAAATTTTATTAAATGATTTATACTTTTATGTATTTTGTCGAATATTGTTATCAATAAACTATATATTGTAAATGAAAAACAAAAATTAATACAGTTTAACTTGTAAGACCCAGTAGGCCATTGAATACAAGTATAAACTAGATAATCAGTCAGTTCAAAGTACGGGCATTTGTTCGACAAACGATACAAAATTTTCTTGAAATTTTTTTTTTAAAAACGGAAAGTTCGACATGAAATATTCAACAAACAAGGTACCACTGTACTTTAAATGGTAGCTGGTTCAGCCACAGAAACCTGGAAAATGGTGATATGAGAGGGGTTGCAGGACCCACCCTCTAACTTTGAAGTTCGAACATCACTTTTTTTGGGGGGGTAAACTTATTGTACAAACAAAGAGCATGATCTCCAGCATGGGGGAAATTGTCTTTTGAGATTTGTTCTGTGACTGTGGCTGGAAATGATTCTTCTCCTTGGAAGAATGTTTGGCATAGGAATGGAATGCAAAATGTGATTGTTCCGATACGTAATACAAACCATCGGTCCTTTAACAATAGGAAGTAGCTAGCGGCAGTTGGAACGGTCGTAAGCTTCGAACAAGGGAAGAACGGTAGTTAACTGCTTGTCCGACAGTCGCGCCGCGCGAGTGGGAGGTAAACAAATCACTTTTGCTTTCGGCCGCGGGTGTGAAAGACGTGTTCGTCATCGCTCTCTGCCCGCTTTATCGTCGTATGCTTTGTTTATATTGTGTTTTCTACTAATGGTTTGTTTGACTTGAAAATGAAACTGTAAGTACACTGTTTTCATTTTCATTACTTAATTATGAACCAACATGGAGCTATCGCCGTAGATGCGGCGATTTCCTCTCTTTTCATGAATTGAACCCTTGAATTATGTCTCGGTGCCGAGGGCGGGCGAGCTCGCGCCGATTCATGTATTTTGGGCGAAAGTGTGTAATTGAAAAATGTAAGTACTCTTTTCATTATATTTTTGCCCTGTGCGTTCGTTACCAAGAGCGTGATTGCGCTCGGCACGAGCCTTTTATTTTGTATGATAGAATGCAATGAAGTGGATTCGCAATTGCAGTATTCTTTTCATTTTCATTTATTTATTTGCATAAAATTTAATTTGGATCAATTTTCGCTCTTACCCGGGAATTGATCCTTACGATTATTTTCTGTGAAAGTGAAATCGCAAGTGCAGTATTCTGTTTCATTTTCATATATATTTTATGATAGCATCATATTATTTTGGATCAAGTTTCCGCTCTTACCCGGGAATTGATCTTTTCCCCTTTTTAAGTTTCTATGAAGTGAATCGCAAGGACAGTATTCTGTTTCATTTTCATATTACTTTTCACTGCTGTGCGGGGGTAGGGGAAGCGAAGGTCTGCCAGGAAGTCGTCGGAAAGCTCTCCCGCGACTCCCTTGGTATCCGATTCTTCGTCTTCTTTCCTGCCCCCCGCTCAGCTTCCTCGTTGTATTTTTTATTTGGGGTCTTCCTTGCGTTCGGGGTGGGGCATGTCTTCCCCCCGTGCGTGAGGGAACCCCTCTTACTAATCTATCTGTGCTACCGCAGGTGCTACATCCGTGGGAGACGACCTTGGACAGGTATGGACCACCGCGGCGGCAGGGCGTGCCTAGCATCCACGGGCTGCTGCAGCGTCTAGCGAGGTCTGGGGCGGTCTCCACTACTACCACGGCCGCTTATGCTGCTCCCCCCCGCCTGGTCTACACTCCCCATGCTGTGTCGGTGACGCCGTCTGCCGCTACTAGGGCCGCTGCCGCTACTAGGGCCGCTGCCGTACCGAGGGGGGTGTTGCCGCCGCCGCCTGTTTTCTTCGTGTTGCCTGCCCCAGACTTCTGCTGTTCCAGCAGCTCGCCCCTGGACCGGCCGCCAGTACCCAGGTTCCCGCTGGCTGCCGATGATTCTACGAGGCGATCGCTGGGCCTGCCGTACCTGCCGCTGATGTGATTCCCGCTGCTGGCTTGGCTGTCCCTTCTGGGTCTACCGCTGCCGCTGTTCCTGCCGCTCCTGAGCTGGTTGCTGTTCCTGTCGCTCCTGGTTCCTGAGCCTGTCCATGCTGGTCCTGCCCACGGTGTGTCTTCCCCAGTCCCAGGTCCTTCCGGACAGGTGCAGTCGGGCCGTGTTGCTTCGGCAATAGCCCCGGCTCCGGCCTGGATGGAGGACCTGACGACTGTCCTGCGTGAGCTGACGAGGAAGAGGAAGAAGAGGAAGGTGTCATCTTCGTCTTCATCGTCTGCTGCTGCCTCTTCCCCTTCGACTTCTAAGGCCCATAAGCCGAAGAAGAAGAAGGCTGCCTTCCCCCCTAAGAAGTCTCCTTCGGGAACTTCTAAGGGCCCGTCCCACCCTGGTGGGACGGGGGGGTCCTTCTGCTGGTCTTCCTGCTCCTTCGGGAGCGGGGCCCGTCTCCCCTTCCATAAGGAAGAGATAGGCGGGGACCAGAGGAGTACCGGTTAGCACTGGTACTTCCTCGCCTGGTGCTAGCGGCGATGCCGCTACGCCAGGTTCCGGCTCGGTCTCTCGTTCGCGAGAGATCCCGAGTGTACGCTCTCCCTCGGGAGACCGTGTAGCCAAGTTTCGGCGCCAGAGTTCGCTAGGCGCCAAGACGCGGCACGGAGCAGAAGGCTGGTGAGAGCCGCTCAGGTGACTCTCGCCAGGCCAGCGGCCGCTCTTGCAGTGACCAGCTGGTAACCCGGGTTTTCCCCCCCTAAGAAGGCTCCTTCGGGACCTTCTAAGGGCCCGTCTCGCTCCGGCGATTCGGGGAGCTCTTCTGCTGGTCCTCCTGCTCCCTCGGGAACAGGGCCCGTCTCTTCTTCTACCAAGGAGAAGACGGGGACCAGAGGAGTACCAGCTTCGGCTGGCACTTCCTCGCCTGGTTCTAGCGGTTCTGCCGCTAAACCAGGATCCGCCTCGGCTTCTCGTTCGCGAGAAGTACCGAGTGGACGGTCTCCCGTGGGAGACCGTCCAGCCAAAGTCTTGACGCCCGAGCTCGCTCGCCGTCAAGACCGAAGCGCGGAGCAGAAGACTGGCAAGAGTCGTGCAGACGACTCTCGCCAGGCCAGCGGACGCTCTCGCAGCGACCAGCCGGCTGCTCGGGCTGACGTGACAGTCTCCGACCGGCCACGCGCTGAGGCGAGGAAGGGGTCCCCGCGGCCGTCGGTACCAGCCTTGGCTGGTACCAGCGGCTCGACGCGCCGAGAGGACGCTCACCGGTCTCACCGCGACAGCGAGCCTAGCAGGTCACCTGACCGCCGCTCCCACAGGGACCGGGCGGATAGGGGGACCAGCAGCAGCTCCTCTGCACACGAGATCGGGGCCGCTGTTCTCGGTCCAGCCGTTTCCCTGGGAAACGGCTCGACTAGGCCTGCAAAGTGGCGATCGCCTGCAGCCCTCCAAGCCTGCTGGTTCTGCCAGCGAGCGAAAGAGGAGCAGTATGTCTTCCTCTCCTGTGCCTGCAACTTCCTCGGTTTGCACCAGGAAGAGCGAGGCACAGCGGGGTGATCGTGAGGGGCATACCCCGCACGATCCCGTCACGACGCCGTAAGTACCAGGTACGATCTTCGGACCGACCAGGACGTATGCGCAAGTGGCAGGAGGAATCCGAGAGGGGTCTATCGCAGTTCCTCCTCCTTAAGGGGGAGGTTCTCGGAATGCTCTTGTTCGAGGGGCTTGACGGTCCTACTCTGCAAGATGCTATGACTTCCGAGATCCAGAGGAACTTTGTCGAGGTTATGGCGCTGATTCGTCAGCGCAACGACCTCGGGGAAGGATTGCCGCTCCCACCAGCAGAGCCCACGTCTCTGCTCGAGTCGTTTTGGGGCCCGAGAGGGAACCCAAACTGACGGTGGGTCTGCCGCGATCGTAGCTTGCCGATTCTGTCTTGAACCAGAGTCTCTCGTCTCCGGACAAGAAGGCTCTCTCAGTTCTGGCCGGTCGATCAAGCTACTTCCACCTCCTCTACTGCGACAGCGGCGTTTCTACGTGTCTTCGGACACCGTATTTAAATACTCCTTCGGTCCTCCTGAGAGGTTTCGACCTCGACGAGGACTGGAATGAGTCGGAGGACGGTATCGGCTCTCTCCTGTCAGGTGTCGATCAGCCCCACCCAGACGACATTCACAGTGGCGGCAGACCCTTACCTACAGTGAGAGTTCGTAACCCTCCTCGGGAAAACGTTTTCTCCTGACGATACGTTTTCCCAGACTCTGAGAGGCCATCGCCGCAAGGCGATGGCTGCTCCAACTCTTCTCCAACTCTTCTCCAACTGCTAGTTCCACTGGGAAGGCGAGCGAGTATCCAATTCCTCCCCCATTCCCTCTCTCCTTACGGCTACGAGGGAAAGGGGAGGGATCCTACAGAGATTTCTCTGTAGGATCCCACGTTGTTGGGGACTGCGCTACCGGGGGGACCTTCGGGTCCTACCTGACGTAAGCCCCGGTCGTTGAGGAGGGATCCTGCCTCATTCTCGATTTCTACGGGAATCGAGAGGACCACCAGCCGATATCGTTTGACGAATTCGGTGGGGGTTTCGCAGACTGCTTAGAATTCTACGGAATTTCTAGCGCATTCAGAGTGTTCGAGTTTTTACGATCTCCAAACACTTAGGCGAGACCACGGTCCAAAGTGAGCGAGACGAGAATCCCCGATATGTTACACGATAATCGGGAACCTCGCCTATGCTCGAATTCCTGGAATTTCTAGCATTGGGAAGAAGACTGCTGCTGAAAGAAGAGTATCTCACAGTAGGCGACCAACCTGGAATAGAGAAGAACGGACGGGAATATCCAGTTTGGCTTGAACTATCGTCTTAGTATTCTTTTCACCATTGAAGCTTTCCTTCGAGGAAGACTTCTCTTTCATTCTCTTTGATAGAGATCGAAGGTGGTCGATCTCCAATCCTTATTTTGTTTTCTTGAAGGAAAGAATTTAGGATGGAGATCGTTGTTCAGAATCCTACAAATATACTACGTATATTAACCTCGCGACATGATTCTGCTAAGCAGTTGAATTGTCCGAGGGGTAGGCGCATATCCTAGTTAATCTACGGATTGCGACTTAGACGAGAAGTATTCTAATTGAACTGCAACTCGGGGTTGCCTGCAACCTCCCAGGAGTTTCCAGTTTCAATTTTATATACTTTTGGTTTTGTCACGACAACACCATTTCAACTTTTATATTTACCGAAATTCGTTTCGCCTAAATATAATTGCTCGAGCATATCTTTTATGCTCGGTGGTTCTAGCCGAACGCATTCCTTCATGGAATAATGGATTACCTGGCAACTCAGGATGACGAGTCAGCGAGAGCTCAGGCTCAGCTACTGCGTATTGAACTGCCTGATAGCAGCTCAGTATCAGCTGGGCCTCCGAGATGCACGGTCAGTTATGTCTCTCTCTCCCCTGCTTTGATTGACTACCGACCGTATCTCTGCCCACAATCATGGACTTAGGTCTCTGTATTAACGGGGATTCTCGCAATAATGAAGGACCATCTACTGCTGTGACGCTAGATTCCATCGCCTTCGACATTGCGAGAATTTTCAACAGAGATATCTCTTGGACTCTCTCATCTTTCTGTTTACCGCACGGTAACAGAAGTCTGTACAAGTCTCCCGCTGCATTGCACTGCGATAATGCGAATGATTTTGCAGACATCTGAGTTTGTCTTCAAAATATCTCGTGTTCGTAGGTGTACAATTGTTCATTGTTCAACCCGAATTAACAGATGTGTCAGAAGACATCGCCTACTCTCCGACCTGACAGCTCTACTTCCAAATGTTCAGCCCATGAGAAGCAGTTCTTCAGGCGGCTTTCCCCTGTGTTTTCATTATTGAAGAACGCCCCGCTTTCATTGCAACTACGACTTCTCACCGGACAGCAATGAAATAGCGGTTAGCATTTTCAGTCATTTGTAAGCACAGGTTATGAATCTTGAGAATCCTTCTCTCGATTCGTCTGTGAAGACGTAGGTTGCATTCAATATCTACCTTCGTCTTCAACGGCACATAGTGTTGTTTCTCCTTAGCTGAGATTCAACAACTATGAGATGTTTTGCCTTCAGGGACCTCGGTCTCTAGAAGGCAATTGACTTTCGCCTGTTGGGCACATGCCTTAAGAGAATCATCACCTCGCTGTCCGGCATTGGTGACAAACAAATACATTATTTGTTTGGTCTCTCGGCATAACCCTTTAAAGGCGAAGGTCACGTGACTTACTCTGATGCTTGGACAACTTGCCACCTACCGAACGCAGTCAGTCGGCAGCTGTCAGAGCCCCCGAGTCAGTTACGAACTACGCTGTTGACTTAGTTCGGTTGTTACAGAGCAATCATTACTTCGTTTTAATAGCTTGTCACAGTACCCATACCATCGACACCCACCATGGAGTGTCGGTGTCCTATCCACTACCGAGAACTTCACTGCATGGGGATAGGAGGATGCGAGAGACTTCGTGGCAAACGGACAGACCAGTATGGGTACTGGACATCACCGAAGTAGAGAAGAGGGATAGGTCATGCGACTATTCCCTTCTTTTCCTCTGAGGAACTGCATGACTTCTCCTGCGAAGTCAAGCATCCAGGGGATGGGGATCCGTGACGCTCGATTTCGTACCGAACTTCGTAGCGAAGACTCAGAACCCTTCGGTCCATGACGATTGGTTCGAGTCGTTCACAATCCCCTCCCTAATGGACTTCACCGCCTTCGATGCGAAGGAGATGCTGCCTTGTCCGCAAGAACTTCTCCGTGGCGCAGGTACTGAAGGCAGGGGTCTGGTCCAACCAGACCACATGCCCCTCCTTCTACCTTAGGGATATTGCCCACAGGTCCTTGGATCTTTTTCCTTGGGACCCGTGGTGGCTGCTCAACACGTTGTGTAGCGAACCCAGACCCTCGCAGGCTGAACAGCATCGAGTCCTGGTGTGACCGTAAGAATGGATGAGTGAATGAGAGTGTGACTGGCTCCTCTTCCCCATACTTTTTCTTCCCCTCTACCTGTGGTTAGAGGGTGGGACACGGTCGTCACCCTGCTGGATAAGGACAAGATGCAGGTGAGCTACTCAACAGAGCCCCATCCTATCCCTTTCACTAGGGATAGGAGCGTATATCCACCACTTCCTCCAACAAGGGGGAGGAAGTAGATGCCAGCTTGAGACAAACCCATACTTTATGTTGCCTCTTGCAAACAGGAACAAGTTCTTGCTTGCTGGTACGAAGAGATACGCTTGCCTCTCTCTTAGTACTCGGCCCAGAGGTCTGACCATTGATCCTGCGGTGCACACCCCGATCAATCGGACAGAGGCTTGGATCCCTCCCTCGCTCTTACGACCAGGGAGGCATTCCAGGGATGGACGAACACCAGTCTGTTCATCAAAAGACTCAGATTCCTCCCACCAAGAAGTGAGTCTTCCTATTGTTAAAGGACCGATGGTTTGTATTACGTATCGGAACAAATGACAATTTGTCGAAAATTGCATTTTTCCTAACTATACAAACCTGAGATCCTTTACATATAGTCCCTCCTCATGCCACCCCTCACTCTGCGTATTTTGCATGGGCCAAAAGCAAAAGTGATTTGTTTACCTCCCAGTCGCGCGCCGTGTCGGACAAGCAGTTAACTACCGCTCTCCCCTTGTTCGAAGCTTACGACCGTTCCAGCTGCCGCTAGCTACTTCCTATTGTTAAAGGACCTCAGGTTTGTATAGTTAGGAAAAATGCAATTTTCGACAAATTGTCATTTTAGGAATGAAGCCAAGCACTGGGACCCACAGACATTCATCACTATGATGTCAATGAATGAAAATGGTTTTTTTAAAGTTTACTGAAAATGGATATTATTTCAAATAGGTTTAATGAAAATATATTGAGTTTAATGGAAATTACATAAATAATTTTAAAACGCATACCCTAATAATGGAAATTATTTCAATAAGTATAATGAAAATATGAGTAATGGAAATTATATAAATAATGATCTATGTTTAAAATAGTAAACTAGAGAAATTTGATTTCTATGGAATTAAAGACTGCCAAAAGATTTATGCATCTATATAAAATTGCAAAATATTCTTATAAAATCCATAAGCCTTTAACCCTCTTACGCCGACTGGACGTATTTTACGTCGACATTTTTTGTCTCCCGTGTGCCGACTGGACGTATTTTACGTCGACTTACAAAAGTTTTTTTTTTTAATTCGCGGAAAAATACTTATAGGCCTACCAGCCTAAAAATTTTGAATCTCGCGCCTTGGGGGATGCTGGGAGTTCACGGATCAACGTGTTGTTTTGTTTACAATCGTTACGCAGGGGCGCAAGCAGGAATTTCTTTCTTGCCGCACTAAAAAGTATCTGTGACACATCTCAGAAATTATTTTGTCACTTTGACATAATTTTTGTACCATTGTAAATTAGCCGTTACATGAAGTATTATTTATGAAAATGTGCGCATTTTTATGTAGAATACAACAATAAAATACTCATGATTGTAGCTTTTATCAGTTTTGAGATATTTTCATATAAATAACGATAATTGCCAAAATTTCAACCTTCGGTCAACTTTGACTCTACCGAAATGGTCGAAAAACGCAATTGTAAGCTAAAACTCTTATATTTTAGTAATATTCAATCATTTACCTTAATTTTGCAACTAATTGGAAGTCTCTAGCACAATATTTCGATTTATGGTGAATTTATGAAAAAAACTTTTTCCTTACGTCCGCGCGGTAACTCTTCCGAAAAAAATCATACATGCGATTGTGGTAATGTTTGCACCATTTTAAAATTAACCGTTATATAAAGTTTTATATATGGAAATGTGCGCAATTTCATGCACAATACAATTAAAAACAACCCATGGTTGTAGCTTTTATCAGTTTTGAGATATTTTCATATAAATAACGATAATTGCCAAAATTTCAACCTTCGGTCAACTTTGACTCTAATGAAATGGTCGAAAAACGCAATTGTAAGCTAAAACGCTTATATTCTAGTAATATTCAAGCATTTACCTTCCTTTTGCAACAAATTGGAAGTCTCTAGCACAATACTTCGATTTATGGTGAATTTATGAAAAAATAACATTTTCTTTACGTCCGCGCGGTAACTATTCCGAAAAATCATACGTGCGATTGTGGTAATGTTTGCACCATTTTAATTTAGCCGTTACATAAAGTTTTATATATGAAAATGTGCGCAATTTCATGTAGAATACAACAAAAAATAATTGAAGGTTGTAGATTTTCTCATTTTTGAAATATTTGCATATAAATCACGATAAATAGAAAAAAAACCACGTTCGGTCAACTTTGACTCTACCGAAATGGTCGAAAAACGCAATTGTAAGCTAAAACTCTTACAGTCTTGTAATATTCAGTCATTTATCTTCATCTTGAAACAAATTCGAAGTCTCTAGCAAAATATTTAGATTTATGGTGAATTTAAAAAAAATCTTTCCTTCCCTCCGCGCGCGGATTCTCCGCCACAAATCTCCGAAATGCGTACGTCCCATTCTCGGAATATTTGCTTCGTTTCATATTAGGCATTTCATAGAGTGTTATATATGAAAATGTGCGCAATTTCATGTAGAATAAAACAAAAAATATTTGAAGGTTGTAGCTTTTCTTATTTCCGAAATAATTGCATATAAAATATATATATATATATAAAAAAATTCGACATTCGGTGAACTTTAACTCGTTAGATATGGTCGAAAACTGCAATTGTAAGCTAATACTCTTACAGTATAGTAATATTCAATCATTTGTCTTCATTTTGAAAGAAATTGGAAGTCTCTAGGACAATATTTAGATTTATGGTGAATTTTTGAAAAATATATTTGTTTACGTCCGCGCGTTACTAACTCATGCATTATTTTGTGATAATATTTTCTGTGTTGCTTTTATTGTTTTACAATGTGTTATATACCAAAATGATCGCAATTTAGTGTGCATTACAGCGAAAAAAAAAGTAACTTGTTACCTTTAACCGTTTTGCGCACAGCGCGATTTGAATACAATTATATATGAAATTTTGTTTTTGCGCTATCATATATCGCATTATTTATATATGATAATGATAATTTTTTTCATTTCTGATGGTTGCATACTAAACTTCAGCCAATGACAAAAAAGGAGCCAAAAATGAACTCTTAATCTTGAAAACTAAGCGCGCTGTGATTTTTTGAAAAAAATATTTTTTCCGCTTCCGCGCTCACTCTGAAACACCTCCGGCACACGGGAGACAATTTTTTTTTTACCGCTTCGGCGTAAGAGGGTTAAAAAACTCAAAACAGGGCCAACATCAATGTCTCCTAAAATATTACTTGATAGTTTTATAGTTTTACCATCTAGATGTTACATCCACCTCTCATTTCCAACCTGGTGCAGTGAACCAGAATGTGCTTTGAAAATGAACTCCAATCCCTCTAATGGTATCCCTTAGTGATGATCAGAAAGTGAAGAGGAAGCTGGGGTGGTTAGATACCAAGATGGAAGAAAGATGACCAAATCAGAAAGAGGAATAATGAGAAAGAATAGACAATTGGACCAGGGGATCATGGTCTAACAATTCAAGAACCCTCTCCATTCACCATCCTTCAACAGAAAAAAATAAATGGTGTAGCCATGTGACTTCAAATAGGACACTCTCATTAAGAGGGTGCCACAAGAAAAATCAACCTTAATAAAAAGAAAAATAATTGGTTGGGTTTCCCACCTCATTGCTGCTAGCTAACTGCCATACCTTTTTACCAAGTTTCAATTACCAAATGCTTCAGGGGTCAGACCATTTATTACAATGTAATAAAATATGGAACTTTACAAACAGCCTCAGCCAAGAGTAACTTAACACATCATTTCTAGTTTAATTAAACAGTCAAGTTACCATTTATCATGCAAAGAAAATTATCAACAAAATACATATAAAACATAAATAGAGGGCCTTGACAAATAGGATAGACTTTGACATAAGAATTCGTCTTGACAAAAATAATTCCACTCAATTATCCAGGCTCAACTGCAGAATTACTCACCAGAATACTTGACAGAAGCATCCAAACCTTGGTCCACACTGACGTAACTCCAAAATCAATCGATACAGTTGTTGTTTCGCCATAGTGATTTTTCAGCAGCCTGTAAAAATGTAAAAAGACCAAGTCAATAAAAAAAATCACAAACAAATGCTAAAACATGTTAACTTACAGTGAGATGTACAGTATAAAATTTAAAACCTTAAAAATAAAAAAATAAAAATACAGTATATACTATACTTATTTCCTTAAAGTTTGGCTGTATGACAGTACAGTTGAATGTACATAATTCCATTGTTCAGTTATACAACAATCAACAGAAAAGTGCCACATCACATCAAATGTTAAAATATATGCACCAAACATGCTTGTACATTAATAAAATGTTCACACAACAAAACCATTCAAAAGCTTCAAAATCCAGTATACCAAATTTTGTAATGTGATATGTACCTTATTTGGCTTTCCTAGCCATATAGAGAAGCCTTTTAATTGGCAAATATCTTTCATGTGTAACTGAACCATTGAATGAACATAGTTACAAGGTTAGATGTATGGTGGTTCCCCCAAGCAATGAGTTGACCATTCTTCATTTGGAGGAACCAGGCAAACTTTCTGCAGGGGGAGTACAATGATATGTTGGATTGGAGACATTCCTAAAGTCCTCATTTCTATAAACAACGGTATTGGAAAAGACAGGTGTTGAATAAGATCAAGCACTGATTACTTTTTTAAAGGACTTATTGAACCTAAGCTATTGTTTTCTGTATAGTGGTATGATTAAGCACCAACTGGAATTTGGAACAGACATAATCCTTCAGGAACAAATAGCAGGATGATGAGTAACGATCACTTTCCGGTTGTTGATCTTAACCTATCATCGCCTGATAATGGCTTAAGAGTGGAAACCCGAAAGCTTTTCAAGAATAAAAATGTGAATACAGAGAGATGGATACACTCATTGAAAATCCTGCAATTCACCATTTGTTACAATTTTTTTAGCAGGGTCCCACCCAATAGCGGATATTAGTTTGAAATGGGCAGAACACCACTTCAGCTTCCTTTCAAGCCCTCATATCTCAGGCTATATAAACCTCCTCAGCACTGACCAACTTCCATAGTTTTACAAAGCATTTTAATCATTAAAAACTATTTACATGGTCATGGTTATAAAACCAAATACTAATGTATGCCATGATTTACTTACATTTTGGGGACGACAGATTGAAAAGAATCAGTTACCCACCACCTACTTGAAAAAATGATATTGTTATGATACAATAAAGTTTCATACATACTTACCTGGCAGATATATACGATTAATGGCCCACCCAGCCTCCCCGCAGGAGACAGGTGGAAGAGAGAAAATATGATAGAAAACGGGAATGGTTCCTAGTCCTGCCACCCAGGGCAGGCCGGTAAATCACCTGACCTACCTGTAGCGAGTGGCGCGAAATTTGAATTTCTGTCGGGGACGACGGAGTCTTAGCTAAGTATATATCTGCCAGGTAAGTATGTATGAAACTTTATTGTATCATAACAATATCATTTTCATACAATCAACTTACCTGTCAGATATATACTTAGCTGATTGGCACCTTTTGGTGGAGGGTAAGAGACAGCTAACTACTGGAATAGACAGGTAAACAACATATGTTGTAGGTATTTATAAACCTTGGTTCCTACCTGATAGGTGGTAGACTTCGTGGCTGCTGCCCAGGAGTCTGCATCACCTCAAGAAACTTTAGCGAGATATTTGATCTATGGCCAAGAGTTCTTGTGGGTCTGCCGATGGGGTCTTATCTGCTTACTCGGCAGAGCCTAAAAGGACTTTGTCAATGGGGGCTAATCCACTTATATGACAATACACCTTATGAAGGAGCACACAACCGATCCCGATCACCTGATCCTAACCACCATGTTAGTACTAAAGATTGTTAAGAGTTATCCCCCAACTCTTCACAACAACCAGAACTCAAAAAACATTATGCACACATACATAAATTAAAAAAAAAAATTATAATACTCATCTAAGAAGATATCACAAGAGTTCCTTACTGAACAATAGTGAACGGCCGCCAGTGCGACGTCTAACACTTTTGCCAGCAGAAAGTCTAGAACATATCTAATAGAAGGTGTGCACAAAATTAAGGATCGGTGCTAGCTCCCATACCCAGAATCGTATCCGCAGACACGAAAGGACCTAGAGAAAAACATTTCTCGTAGGTCACATGAACATCTTTCAAGTAGTGAGATGCAAATACTGAGTTGCACCTCCAATATGTCGCTTCCAAGATATTCTTTAGTGACATATTCTTTTGAAACGAGAGAGACGTCGCTACTGCTCTCACCTCATGAGCTTTCACTCTCAAGAGTCGAAAAGCGTCGTCAGGACAGATCTTGTGTGCATCTGTAATGACGTTCCTTACAAAGAAGGCTAGAGCATTCTTAGACATAGGTCTTGTGGGGTTTTTAACCGAGCACCAAAGACCTTATCTAGAGCCTCCCATCTGTTTCTTCCTCTGCAGGTAGAATTTTAGAGCTCTTACAGGGCAAAGAGACCTTTCCTCTTCTCTACCGACGAGACTCGATAAGCCTTTAACCTCGAAGGTCTTAGGCCAGGGATTTGAGGGGTTTTCGTTTTTAGCTAGAAATAGTGCTTTAAACGAGCAGATGGCTGAGTCTCCCTTGAATCCCACTTATCTTCTAGGGCATGCAGCTCACTAATTCTTTTGGCTGTTGCTAGAGACAAGAGAAATAAGCATTTCCTTGTTAAATCTCGAAACGAGGCCAGAAGAGGAGGTTCAAACCTTCACAGGACAGGAACTTGAGAACTACATCGAGGTTCCAGCTAGGAGGAGCTGGTTCCTTAGATTTTGTAGTCTCAAAGGATCTTATAAGATCGTGTAGATCCTTATTATCAGCAAGCTCTAGGCCTCTATTTCTGAAGACTGCTGAAAGCATGCTCCTGTATCCTTTTATTGTGGATACAGACAGGTGAGAGTCCTCTCTGAAGAACAACAAGAAATCAGCGATTTCGGTCACAGAGGTACTGGAGGAGGACAACTTCTTCGACTTACACCACCTTCTAAAAACTTCCCACTTAGACTGATAGACTCGTCTAGTGGAAGCTCTGCGGGCTCTAGCGAACGCGCTTGCAGTCTTGCGAGAAAACCCTCTCGCTCTGACAAGTCTTTCGATAGTCGAAAGGCAGTCAGAGCGAGAGCGGGGAGGTTTTGATGATACCTCTCGAAGTGTGGCTGTCTGAGAAGATCCATCCTTCTTGGAAGGGATCTGGGAAAGTCTACTGTCCACTCCACTACCTCTGTGAACCAATCTTGTGCCGGCCAAAAGGGGGCTATGAGGGTCATCCTTATCCCCTTTGAAGCCACGAACTTCTTCAGTACTTGCCCCAGGATCTTGAAAGGTGGAAAAGCGTAGACGTCTACATGTGACCAGTCTAGCAGGAAGGCGTAGACTATCAGAGCTCTGGGATCTTCTACCACTGAGCAAAAGACTTCCAGTCTTTTGGAGAGGAATGTGGCGAAGAGATCCACATGAGGAGTCCCCCAAAGAGACCAGAGACTCTGACACACTTCTGAGTGGAGGGTCCACTCTCTGTGAAGGACCTGGCTCCTCCTGCTCAGCCTGTCTGCCCTGACGTTCCTTACTCCCTGAACAAATCTCATCTTTAGGGAGATGTTCCTCTGGAAGGTCCAAAGCAGCAGGTCTCTTGTTAGTTCGTAAAGGAAAAAGGAGTGTGTCCCTCCTTGTTTCCGAATGTAGGCAAGCGCGGTGGTGTTGTCTACATTTTCTTGAACTACACTGTTTGTTACAAACGGTTCGAAGCTCTTTAGAGCCAAGTGTACGGCTAAGAGTTCTTTGCAGTTTATGTGCCAGGACACCTGAGTTGCCTTCCAGGTGCCTGACACCTCTCTCGTACCTAAGGTTGCTCCCCAACCCTTATCCGACGCGTCGGAGTACAACACTCGGCTTTTGTTCTGAACCTCCAAGGAGATTCCCTTGTTCTCTTTCAAAGGGGGCAACCACCATTCCAAGTGAGGCTTCATCTCCACTGGAATGGGGAAGCTGTCGGAGAGAAGTCCGGTCTTCCAATTCCAAGATCTCTTGAGGAAGAATTGAAGAGGACGCAGATGAAGTCTTCCTAGAGGAAAGAACTGTTCGAGCGAGGAAAGGGTCCCTAGAAGGCTCAACCATTCCCTTGCCGAAGTACTTTCTTTCCCTAAGAAGAGAGAGACTTTCTCCAAGCCTTTCACGAGTCTCTCTTGCGAAGGAAATACTCGAAAACCCCGAGAATCCATCTGAATCCCCAGATAGACAATGTTCTGTCTGGGGGTCAGTTGCGACTTCTCGAGGTTTACGAGTAATCCCGACGACTTGATCAGGTTTAGGGTCAAAGTAAGGTCCTCCAAACACTGCCTCTCTGATCTGGCTCTGATGAGCCAGTCGTCCAGATACAGAGAGATATTTATACCCTTCAGGTGAAGCCACCTCGCCACATTCTTCATCAGGCTTGTGAAGACCTGGGGAGCTGTGGACAGGCCGAAACACAAGGCCCTGAACTGATAGATCCTTCCCCCCGTCATGAAACGGAGGTAATTCTTCGAAGAAGGGTGAATCGGGACGTGAAAATAGGCGTCCTGGAGATCCAGGGAAACCATCCAATCTCCTTGGCGAAGAGCCGAAAGGACTGTCGCAGAAGTCTCCATGGAGAATTTCTCCTTCTGAACAAATTTGTTCAGAGCGCTGACGTCTAGAACTGGTCTCCAGCCCCCCCGAGGCCTTTGCAACCAGGAAAAGGCAATTGTAAAATCCCGGGGAGTTTTGATCCAGTACTAGCTCTATCGCTCTCTTGTCCCACATCTGATACACCATTAGTCGAAGAGTATCCCTCAGAACAGGGTCCTTGTATCTGGCGGACAGTTCCCGCGGAGTTGAAGTCAGGGGAGGACTGTCCTGGAAGGGGATGCAATATCCCTTCCTTATAACAGACATTGATGAAGCGTCCGTGTTGATGAGTGCCCAGGCCTCCACAAATCCGAGGAGCCTGGCACCTACTGGTGTTTGGAGGCACGTAGTTTTATTTTCCTTTCTTAAAGGGACGGAAGGCAGATCTACCTCTCCTCTCAGGAGCCTTCCTTTTTGAGGGAGCTCTGGAGGGAGGGCCTCCTCGAAAGGGCTGAAGAGACGTACTCGGCCCTTTCTTCTCAACCGTTGCAGCTGGTCTCTTCTTCCTTGAAGACTGAAGGAGAAGATCCTGAGTTGCCTTCTCAGTTAGTGCGCAGGAAATGTCCTTCACCAACTGAGAAGGAAACAAAAAGTCAGACATGGGAGCGTAAATCAGGGCTGCTCTTTGAGAGTGGGAAACAGCCTTGGTCAGAAAAGCACTGAACACTGTCCTTTTCTTCAGTAGCCCCGCCCCGCTCCAAAAAGGGAGGAGACTTCTATCGAGCCATCTTGTACTGCCTTGTCAATGCATGACAAGATACAAAGAAGGACTTCCGGGTCGAGACCCTCCGAATCATGTGCCTTCTTAGACATCACCCCAAGGGACCAATCCAGGAAATTGAAAACTTCCAATACATGGAAGAGTCCCTTGAGGAGATGATCAAGCTCTGAAATACCCCAAGTCACACGAGCCGAGTTAAGGCCATGTCTTCTCGAAGCATCAACTAACGTCGAGAAGTCTGCTTCAGCCGAGGATGGGAGAGAAAGCCCCATATTCTCCCCAGTCTGGTACCAAATATCTCTTCTGCCAGTAAGTCTCGCCGGGGGCATACAGAAGACAGTTCTGACAAGATCCTTCTTCGTTTCCATCCAGTTGTTAAGAGACTGAAGAGCCCTCTTCATAGAGATGGTAGGTCTCATTTTCAGAAACGACGAAGACTTAGGAACCTTCGAACTCGAAAACAGAGAGCGCGGAGAAGGAGGAGCGGCAGGAGTTAACGCATCCCCATATTCCTGAAGCAGAAGGGCTGTCAACACTTTGTAGCTAGAGAGACCTTCTCTACCACGAGCCTCGTCTTCCGAATCCTCGTCAACACAGGGCTCCGCAGGAGAATCCGCCTTAAAGTCAGGAGGTTCTTCCCAACCTTCTCTCTCTGTGGGAGACAAACTCCTGATAGGAGAGGGACTAAGAGAATGTACCGAGTCCCTCTTGAACAAAGTTGGCACCTCGCGCCTAGTTGGCGCCTCACGCCTGGCTGGCGCTTCGCGTCTGGCTGGCTCCTCGCGCCTGGCTGGCTCCTGGCTCCTGGCTGGAGCCTCGCTCCTGGCTGGCGCCTCGCGCCTGGCTGGCGCCTCGCGCCTGGCTGGCTGGCGCCTCGCGCCTGGTTGACTGCTCGCGCCTGGTTGGCTGCTCGCGCCTGGTTGGCTGCTCGCGCCTGGATGGCTCCTCTTGTCTGTCTGGCGCCTCGCGCCTGGAAGGAATCTCGCGCCTGGCATACGCCTCGCTCACGCCTGGTCTGATATAAAGATCCTCGCTCTTGGCTTGTTCTTCATGCCTGGAAGAAGAAGCCTCACGCCTGGATGGCGCCTCGCGCCTGGCAGGGGGAAGAAGACGAGACTTCTTAACAGGAAGCGCAACGTCCTTCTTGCGAGGAGGATCTCTTGAAAGAACTCCTACCAAAGAGGCTAGCTGTTCTTGCATAGCTAACAGGATCCTCTTTGAAGCTTCTCCAGTGTCTTCTTCAATGGGAGGAGAGGGAGACCTCGAAGGCGTACAATCAGCTATGTCATAACAGGGAGATGTCGAAACCACCTTCGCCTTCTTGATCGAGGAGGGATCTTCATCAGAGAATCGCTCCGGGCTCGAATTAAATGCAGGTTCTATCCATTGTCTTTTCAGGGGCCTGGAAAGGTCCGAGTCCTTCCACCCTCGTTTAGGTGAAGGAGAACCGGACAAAGAGAAACACTCTCGCAGGACGCTTTTCCTGAAGCGGTCCTGAGCAGTCTGTTGCGAGACAGAGCCTGCTGAAGGGACGCCTGACCGGTGGGGATTCTCCACGACCTTCGTAAGGCTTTCGACTTTCCTTCCTCTCTGGGCATGGGAGCTTGGAAGAGGTCTAGGCCTGGAAGCGTCGCAGAGACAGTCAGACGCCCCCTCCACAACACTGGGAGCACTCACTTCACTCAACATGTCATTATCACTTTCCTTACCTTGCATGTCCGCCATTTTGGATCTCATCCTATGAAGTGTAGCCTTCAGATCGGCGATTTCAGAAGCCGAATCTGAATGCAAAGCCTGTGAGGGCCCAGATACAGAGGGAGAATCAAATACATTATGTAAAGAAGAGTTACTCAGGAAAAAGCTCAATAGGCCTTGTACTCACACCCTTTGATGCAGCCCGTCTAATTCTATCCCTCTCTAACTTCTTCAAGTAAGAAGTTAAGAGTCTTCCATTCCTCAGCATTCAACCTTTCACACTCATGACAGGTATTAGCCAAAGAATATTCAAACCCTCTACACTTACGACATACAGTGTGAGGATCAACCGAAGCCTTTGGTATCCTCACCTTGCAGCCTACATTCACACAAACTCTCATACTAACACTTGAATCAGACATTCTGAAGAAAAATCAAAAGCAAGTCCAAATCCAGTCCACGGTAGCGAATGCCAAAACAACGATCCAGGTACGTCACCAAAAAGTCCGATGAAAGAAGATCAATTGCTTTGAAAAACGATTTCTGGTCAGGAGGTAGTAACAACAATGTTGATACCACCGGCGACAGAGAAAATATGATAGAAAACGGGAATGGTTCCTAGTCCTGCCTCCCAGGGCAAAATTTGAATTTCTGTCGGGGACGACGGAGTCTTAGCTAAGTATATATCTGACAGGTAAGTTTATGAAAACAAGAGGGATTTTTAAATAAGTGCATAAAATGGTGATAATAAAACAAGGCTGTGTTCCATGTTGATACAAAGTTGTAACGTGGAGTGTTTTTCTTCACATAAAACCGAGGTTTTATTTCTGCAAGGCCACAAAAGGAGCAATGTTTAATCCTACATAATTATTTGTTTAATCTTTGGCTATATTTTTACTTTAATACAAGTTTCTAATGTAGAATTGTTTTATTTTGTTCTTGAGTTTCCCTAGCATTCTTGTTACGAGATAAATACTATAATCTAGTGCAAACTGACTGTTACCAAGAATGTTCAAGCCCATGAGTCTGGCATTAAACATGAATGGTATTAAAATCAAAATTTTAACTAGTTTTTTGTAATAAACCAGTGGTTGTTATGAAACAGGAAGGCAACTAAAATAATTTTCATTGGCTTAATGATGACTATTTGGGTTAGGATCCTAACCCTACTGTTCTGTAATTTTGGTTTAATGCGGATGTAATGATGACTTCTTATTCCTATTAATGTAACAGGAAGGCTTAGTCGAAACCTTCAAAATGATGAAATTTGTCAAGTCTAACCAGAATGGTAAAAAAAAAAAAAAAAAAAAAGTCTGATAAAATATTTTCACATTTCTAGTTCAAGTAATGATGAAAATGTGAATTTTGAAACTAAACTGCCGAGTTTATTTGCATTAGTACTCTGGCATTTTCGTATACTTGCACTAGAAGGTCGCAGTTAATTAACGGGGTAATTCGAACTTAAAATGATGTTACTGGAACATAATAAAGACAGAAGACACTTCAAGCGTTACGAAAACTATTGAAATCAAGGTGTAAACACAGTTATTCGTCGGTAGCCATTACCAGAAAAGGAAATGTAAATGTAGCTGTTCAAGTCTAGTATTACTAGTATTTTCTGGGCTCAGTTCGTGTCGCTGCGTGAAATAATCCTTTAGTTCATTATTTCTAAGGTAAATGAGCTAGCTCATTTACCTTAGAAATAATGAACTAAAGGATTATTTCACTGGGCGACACGAACCCATCGCCCAGAAATAGATTTTTCCTACGTCAAAATCCTTTTTTTATGGAATTTGGTTATTTTTCTGAAGAATCCAACCAGCCATGTTTTGCATGAAAAGCCATGGTAATTCTAAGCAATAATTCTGCACAGACTGCAAAGAATGTTTCTGTGAATGCAACAGCCACCAGGAATTTTGGCATCCAATGTATTTCGCCGTGTTTAGTACTAGCTCCTGGGGGTAATTACAGTGGGCCCCAAAGATAATGGTAAATTCTTAATAAGCTACCCAAATACTATAGGCAACTGTAATTTCCAAAGAAATACCCGACGCAGAGTTCTTAGCTAGATTTACCAAAGCCATTTTGGGTTTTTCTTGCAACAATGGCTGAAATGATAGGGTACTAAAAGAACATAAAAATACCAACCTAACATAACCTGGGAGTGTTTACTGGCTATAATTTGGCCATCTTAGCTACTCTGCTATTAAGCATTTGTGCAGGTTATGCCTCGAAAAGAATTTTTTTGTTTCGAGGTGTTTTACCCCAAAAAATATAAACATTAGCCTATATAGCCTAATGTGGGAATTGGCTGGAGTCTTCCGAAAAATAAAAAAAGATCAGACTTACAAAACAACAATATACATTTTAGTGATACTAGGGGGAAACACCGCAGTGAATCCATCGTCATTGCGTGGATCAGCCTTATTCACTCAATATTTAATTGGTAAAACAAGAATACAATTACTACATCTTTAAGCATACCATTCAAAAGATTGAAGTTTCGTCAACATAATGTGATATATGAAAGCGCCATACAAACTAAAATAAGCATGTGAGGTCTTCGTAAAATATGTTTTCAAGGCAGTTTTGAAATCTAATATTGTGGCACCTGCGTGAGGTGCCGTTCATAAGCGCAGCGGAGCCACCATCTTTACCATCCTTCCCAGCATTTATTTGAACAATGTTAGCATATATATGTAATGTTTATTGATCTTACTCAAGATTGGAGTTGTAATCAGCACAATAAAACAACATTTTGGTGCCTATATTAGTGAAAGTATGAAACTTCTTATTCCCGGGGTCATGGTTTGAACTGAAATTCATTTTTACCTAGTAATACGTGGGTTTATCCTGATTGCCATCACAACTGAGACTCCACAGTGCTTATTTGATTGTAATTATACATTTTTTGGTCCTAATGCACTCCAAATTGCACTTTAACTACGTTGCAGTTCCTGGTTCCTAAGCGCTCGCTCCACAAACACAGTTGCGGGCAGCACACGACTACACAGTTTATGAAGTGCAAAGCATTATTCCCTTAATTGTTTACTTTACTCTATTTAGTTTGTTACTTCAAAATTTTTATTTAATTCATGTTTATTATCTCTTTTTGCAACCAAATTAACCCCGAAAAATTACAGATATTTCTAAAGTAGATACGAGCAGACGACAGCAAAATGACTCATCGTTGGCAATCTAGTGGAGCTTCACACATACACCGATGCATTTCAAACTTTTTCCATGAATTCTATTTGTCATAGTAATGCAATAATGATAAAATAGCTCTAATATGTATATACACTACAAATAGATATGATAATTTCACTTATTTCCCCGGTTTTGTGTAAGTCTTATACCCAGTTTGGAGGGTAAACATACGAATTGGCAACACTGATAAACAGTTGAAGAGCGCGAACAACGTTGTAGGTACTGTTCACAAGCAAAACTGTCGACATTTGAGCCAGGAATCTAGTTACTTTTTAAACAACAAATATTTTCAAATTAATAATCATGAATATGTAAAACATTTATGCAATTCATGACCTTATACTGCTGTTTAACAACTTATTTAAATAATTATTTAGTGCACGCTTCTTCTTCTTCTACCAGAAATCGTAGTTCCTTTGGATAAGTCATGGTTGGAAGTCTTTGTTTATGAAGAAAGTGCCCCAGCGTCTATGGGTACAAGTGGCGTGCAGATCTAGCAAATGGAATGGGAAGTTTATTGACACGAGCGACTTCGCAAACATCGAGATGGCGCCAATCTTCTAAATATTCGGAGTTGTAAGTAAATATTTCAAAAGCGTCATGGAGGTATGTGTGCACTGCGTAGAGCCAGACTTTCATTAACCTCTGTTTAATCTTAAAATATGACCTTAATTTCTAACTTTGGAGAAAATACAGTATTTCTACAGAAGCAATCCGTGATGGCCTGGACTATGGCAATTGACGTTTTCCTATGTTATTTTACTTACTGAACAAGAATTTAAAGTATATAATATTTATTCAGACGACTGTAATTAACTCCCAGGGGCCAGTACTAAACACAACGAAATACATTTGACGCCCCAATCCCTAGTGGATGTCGTATCCGCGGTTACGTTCCTTGCAGTCCGTGCGGAACTATTCTGTAGAATTACCCTGCAAGAAACGTAACCGCGAATACGACATCCACTAGGGATTGGGGCGTCCAATGTATTTCACCGTGTTTAGTACTGGCCCCTGGGGGTTAATTACAGTCGTCCGAATAAATATTACTTTAAATTCTTGTTCAGTAGGTAAAACTGCATAGAAAAACCACAACTGCCATAGTCTGGGCCGCCGCGGATAGGTACCCTAAATCTACAGAAAATACTTACTTCGAAAGGAGAGTAGAGGTCTTGAGCTCTTGCTCTCACCACCAACAACCAGTGTCAGGACATGTTAAAAGTACTTTTTCGGAGGGTGGCTTCACACAAGGAGGAAACTGGATCGGCCAATCCAGACTGTTGTTCCCCCCTACAAATTAAAAAAAAATGAGTATGGAATGGCAATGCTTCCAGGGCCTAAGCTAGCCTATTATATACTATTATAATAGCTATTCCATTTGCCATAGTAACCCTGGGTTTGGGGTAAAATACCGAATCATGGCCACCTGGCCTCTACCATAGCATGACCACCTTCCCAAAACCCTATGTCCTTAATTTGTGACTTGGGAGAAAATAAACTTACCTCGAGAGGTAAGTAGAGGTATCGAGGTATTACTTCGATGGACGATGGCTCTTAACTAAAGTGTAACCTGGGTTACAGGACGTGTTACCCAAAGTTTTTAGGTATTTTGGGAAGGTGGTTGCCCTGGTAGAGGCCACGTGGCCATTTTTTCCCATTCTAAAAAAATAAACTTTAAAGGGCTTTTTACAATAAATACATATACAATATATGTAATTTATGTACAAAATCAATAAAATTTATATCTTTTTATAGCTCAACATTAGGTACTTTCAGGGGTCAATTCAGCAAGGCTGACGGTAACTAAGCTAGTAACTTAGGCTATAGCCTAGTACTACCTTATTTTGACTACTCTAACCGACCCTATAGGCTAGTAGTCCATAACTACTACCCTGGCACATTCTCGATGTGGAAACTTACTTATTGCAGTTCATGCCTGGGTATGGGAGTGGATATGGGAATCACTTCCTCTTGAACCTAGCGGCTAGAGGTCAGGGAATGTAAACAAATTTGGCAGTACTGTTTGACATCTTTTCTTTCTTCGACCGGTGACGTCACTCCAGTCCAGTGTTGCCACCTCCCCAAAATTCTTTGCATATCTACTTTGAACAAAAAGATAAGAAAAAAAATGTACCGTTTGTACCGCAAAGATTTTTAAATTGTACAGTAAGTTCCAGAAGTGAAGCGACAAATCTCAGAATTGATCGTACCTCTATAGAAACTCATGGGGTTGCCAGTTAGCATATTTTATTCCAATTATTGTCATCCTATTTATCTGATAATACGTATCAGTGATTAACTGTATAAGCGCACAAAGTATTTCCACAGTGAATGATCAATGTTAGTTCAGTAATTGTTTATTAATAGAAACAAAAGAATTTCCCCAAAGAAACATCTGCGGCTTCCAAAGTGTGATATGAAGTGTTCACCATAGAGTGGCAGCAGGAACCGTGTGCATAAGCATTGGCCTAATATTTGTAAATTAACTTTCTACTTTTATAGCGTTATATCGAAAGTTATTATGATTTCTTTTGATAACGCACAGAGAAGTTTAGCATCTGATTAAATGAAATATAAATAAGACAAGTTGGTGTAAAAAAAAAAAAAAAAAACGAAATCCAAGTTATGTGCGCGTTTAGCGTTGGTTACATGGTTAGGCCTATTTCAAGAATCAAGGAAATATATTTTCCAGCTTGTTAGTTTATAATTTCATGGAATTTCTCGATTGTGCAAATATTTGCATGCGGAATTGCGTTCAGGGTCGCACCAAACAAGTATTTTCGTAGGTTTCCACTTTTTTTTTTCAGTGCATAAGTGAAACTATTCTTGTCCATACGATCTGGAGTGTGTACGATATGTTCTTCGGCCATGCGCTGCCGAGCATGCATCCGTTATTGGTAATTCTGTATACGCTGTTGCGAGTCAGTTGGCTCCCGAGTATCCTGTAATAAAGCTCAGTCTCCAGGACGTTGTGTCATTGCAAACCCAACATGGCGCAGTGAGTAGGATAAGGACCAAGCCATGCCCCAGATACGTTGACCACCCCAGGCCACGCCGAGGCGTGCCTCGCCTGCAATGCCAAGGGCCTTGTCACAGGCCGTCATGCAAGCACAGACGTTATTTGCAGACCAGCAGCGTGCCATCCGTTCCCTTCAGGATGCCCTTCCCGGTTCAGGAGCACGTGCCGGTAAAGTTCCTGTCTCTGCTGCTCCTGAGAAGTGTGAGGCGGTAATGTCCTCGGCAGCATTCAGATCCTGGAGACGTTCGATGACGTATTGGATTCACCTTAACAAGTTCCCGCCGCAGGATGTTGTCCTGCACATTAGGCTCAACTGTGTACCGGCGTTGCAACGTGCACTGGACGCTCGGTATTCAGATGCCAAATGGAATGCCCTCGCCCCAGATGCGGCTCTGGACGCCATCGGGAATATTGTGTTGTGGTTGTCGAATCAGGCAGTTCAGTGGTCTGAATTCTTTGCCCTCGCACAAGGGCGCAAGGAATTGGTGAGCGACTATTTTTCGAGGTGTGCTCAGAAGGCCACCGACTGTGATTTTGAGTGTCCCAAATGCGGGGAGTGTTTAATAGAGTACATGCTGTTGCGGAAAATAATGGTAGGCCTCAGTGACCCTGTATTAAAGAGGCATGTTTTTCAGGCATGTGAGACATTTAAGAGTGTAGATGCCCTTCAGGCACTGTGCTGCACTTTCGAAGCTGCACGCCAAGATGTTGAAAGTGTCCCGCTCGTCGCTATCAGTGAGAGGGGGTCTGCTGGCGCCTCGAGTGATGACGTCACAGGCATTGATGACGTAGAGCCAGACGTCGCGGTGTTGCGCGGCAATTCCAATGTGAAGCGTTGCGGAAATTGTGGGGGGCGCCATCCCTTTGGTCGAGCATCATGCCCAGCAAGAGGTATGACGTGCCACGGGTGCCAAAAGGTAGGGCACTTTCAGAAATGCTGCAGGAATACGAAGAAAGCGCTGCTTGCCTTGAGTTTAGCGATTGTTGCAGACACGCACCTCTCCCCCCACCCCACGATCAAGGCTTGTGTTTCCCATAGAAACGGGAATTCAGTATCCACACTCGTCGTAGCAGACACTGGAGCACAGATCTGCGTTGCCGGACCCACGATTCTCTCAAGACTGCAAATAAATTCACTGGAGTTGCAGCCGCGAACAGGTCTGAGGGACGTAGCTAATCTCCGAGTGAGATGTCTTGGATCAACGGCATGCTTCATTGATATAGGTGGGCGATGCACGAAGCAGGAGGTTTACTTTGTGCCGACGGCCAAGAACTTCTATATATCGCTGAATGCTTGTAAGGAGCTGGGAATAGTACCCCCTGACTTCCCTCACCCCTACCATCTCGTTGCATCAGCTGATGTGCTTAATGAAGACGTCGCACGGCCTAACTCCCCTAAGACAATGAAGCCAGCCACCTTACCCATCCCGCCTGTGGAGGAGAATATACTGAGACTTGAGGAGTGGTTATTACGGCATTTCTCTTCAACAACCTTTAATACAACCAGGGAACCGTTACCTGTCCATGACGGGCAAGCAGCACCACATCCATTTGTTGCCTGATGCCGTGCCTTATGCCTGTCACACGCCCGCGACAATCCCTAAGCATTGGGAAGAGGAGGTCAAGGCTCAACTTGACGAGGACGTTCGGAAGGGCGTGATAGAACCAGTCCCAGTGGGGGATGCAACGGAATGGTGTGCAAGGATGGTCGTTGTCGCCAAGAAGACGGGTCAACCTCGCCGCACAGTAGACTTCCAGCGCCTCAACGCCCACTGTCTTCGGGAAACTCATCATACACCGGCACCCTTCGACATGATTTCAAGCATCCCCATTCATACGTATAAGACTACGGCGGACGCCCACTGGGGTTTCCATCAAGTGGAATTGGACGAAGACAGCCGCCCGCTTACGACCTTTATCACTCCATGGGGACGATACCGTTATCGTAGAACACCCATGGGTCACTGTTCGGCGTCTGACGCCTACACAAAAAGGTTTGATGATGCCCTGCAAGACATCACCAGAAAGCATAAATGCATTGACGACACTTTGCTATACGATCACAGCATTGAAGAGGCGTTCTGGCATGTATATGAATTCCTGTCAACGTGTGCCTCTGCAGGTATCACACTCAAGCCCGAGAAGTTTAAATTCTGCAAGAGAGAGGTCACTTTCGTCGGTTATTACCTGGGATGGGAGTCATACAAACCCGCAGACGAACGACTAGACGCCATTCGTAATTTCCATATGCCAGAGAAGCCCTCCATCACGGATATTAGGTCGTGGTTCGGGTTCGGGAATCAGTTAGCTCCCTTCCTTGCAACGGCGCCCATCATGGAGCCCTTTAGGGACCTCCTCAGAAAGCCCACTGGAAAAACGTTTACTGGGATAGTCAGCTACGGTGACAAACTCTGGCAGGCACAGGAGGTCATCTGTCAATTAGCCAAGGACGGCTTGGCATATTACGACAAAACACGCCCTACGACAATAATGACGGATTGGAGTAAAGAAGGTATCGGGTTCGTAGTCCTTCAGCAGTATTGTATTTGTCAGTCAGCTGACAGCCCCTTTTGTTGCAAGGGCGGCTGGCGCCTTGCCCTGTGTGGTAGTCGACACCTCACCTCCTCTGAAGCTGGGTATGCCCCCGTAGAAGGAGAAGCCCTGGCAGTTACCTGGTGCTTGCGGAAGGCCAGGCTGTTCCTACTTGGGTGTCCTAATCTCACCATCATCCACACGGACCACTGTCCTCTCAGTCAAGCTGCTGGGTGACAGAGCCCTCAAGGACGTCATCAACCCGAGATTATTCAACCTGAAAGAGAAGACACTCCAGTTCAAGTTCCACATGAAATACCTGCCCGGAAAAAGGAACACTGCCGCGGATTTTCTTTCAAGGTACCCGACCATGAGACCACCCCGCGAAGCTTCCGACGTGGATTTGGAGGACGACATTCAAGTGGCAGTGGCATGCGCAACCGTGGCCGCCTTGGAACCGGATATCATCGTGTTGGATGAAGACTGCGTCAGGAGCGCCGCATTTAACGACCCTGTATATCAGCTCTTGCTTGCAAGGGTTGCAGCGGGTGACTGGCCCCAACAGAAGTCGCAAGAACTCGCTTGCCTTCGCCCCTTCTTCAGCGTTCGGGACCGGCTAGCCATCAACCAGGATCTGGTGACATACTCAGTGGACCAAGGATGTGTTCGCTTGGTTATACCCGAGGATTTACGCCGCCAGGTAGCCGCTAACCTACACGCAGGACACCAAGGCCTCGACTCGATGCTTAGAAGGGCCAGGCAGTCGGTCTATTGGCCGGGAATAGAAGGGGACCTTCAGCATTGCCGCGCCCGATGTACTTCATGCGATGAACATGCCCCCTCACTGCCTCCTGAAGAAATGATACACACGCCGCCTGTGGAATATCCCTTCCAGCAAGTCGTCGCAGATATGTTCCAGATAGAAGGCAGTGTATACATGGTGTATGCGGATAGACTAACAGGTTGGTTAGAAGTGGCTCATTTCCCCAATGGTGCCACGTCTAACAAAATCAGTAATCACCTTCGATCATATTTCTCGCGTTGGGGAGCCCCAGAACAAATATCAACTGACGGAGGCACGAACTTGGCCAGCGAGGAGATGGAGGCCTTCTTCAAGAGATGGGGGGTCAAGGTCCGGCTGTCGTCGGCCCAGTATCCCCAGTCTAACGGCAGGGCAGAAGCAGCTGTCAAATCGGCGAAGAGGCTACTCCGGGAAAATACATTAAAGGGTGGAGCCCTTGAGTCGGACAAAACGGCCCTGGCGATACTTCAGTATCTCAACACTCCTCTCAGGGAAATTAACAAGTCGCTGTCTCAGCTTGCAACGGGTCGCCAGCTGCGCGATGGGGTACCGACGGCCAGGAGACACCTGTTAGTAGACAGATATTGGAGGCAGACGATACGTCGAAGGGAGTTACAAGTGGCAAGGTCGCAGGAGGCGATGCGCATCCCTGGCACGACCAGAAGACTGCCGCCCATCGAACTAGGTACCCATGTATGCATACAAAACCAAGCTACCAAGCAATGGGATCGAACGGGCATAGTAACAGAAACAAAGCCCCATCGTCAGTACACCGTCAAGCTTAACGGGAGCGGCAGGCTGTCAAAAAGAAATAGACGACACCTGAGAGTCATCGCTCCGCCCTCTGGCACGCCCATGTCTCAGCACGAGTCCTCCGCAAACCATACCCCGACAGAACAGGGGACACGCACCACACAGGAGCCCAACGTCGTTGATAGGCCCAGAAGAGCCGCTGGTAAACCCAAGTGGCTCAAAGACTTTGTAGAGTGATGTTATTATCTTTTGTATGCAATTGCATCAGGAATTGATATTTCTTTTCAGAGAACTTATGTATTTTATTTCGTTTTTGTGTATGCATCGAGAAATTAGCTTTAATTTTTTGTTTCTTCTCGTCTCTCATTTCTCATTGATCTAAGGGCATTTTTCCCCTTTTTATTTTTTGTCATGTATAAGAATGCTTGGGGGGGGGGTTGGGGGGGGATGTACGATATGTTTTGTATTTTTCCCCTTTTTATTTTTGCCATGTATAAGTATATTCTTGAGGGGGGGATGTACGATATGTTCTTCGGCCATGCGCTGCCGAGCATGCATCCGTTATTGGTAATTCTGTATGCGCTGTTGCGAGTCAGTTGGCTCCCGAGTATCCTGTAATAAAGCTCAGTCTCCAGGATGTTGTGTCATTGCAAACCCAACAGTGTGAATATGCTTGGCGAGCATTATTTTAATTTGAGTATCCCCTGTTATGCTCTCTCTCTCTCTCAGGACGTTTTTATCTATCAGGAATAACCAGAGGCCTGTTTTAAGAATCGAGCACTAGGCCTATTGGTCATGCTCAGGTGCTTCTTTATATATATATATATATCCCCCAAAAACTCATAATTGTTCCGATACGTAATACAAACCCTCGGTCCTTTAACAATAGGAAGGTAACTAGCGGCAGCTGGGACGGTCGTAAGCTTCGAACAAGGGGAGAACGGTAGTTAACTGCTTGTCCGATCGTGCGCGCGCCGCGCGCCCGGGCGGTGAAGAATCACTTTTGCTTTCGGCCGTGGTGTGACAGGACGTGTTCGTCATCGCTCTGCCCGCTATTTCGTCGTGTGCTTTGGATGTTTACAATTTCTTCTGACTGGTTTGTTTGTGGTCTTGAATGAAATTGTAAGTACTCTTTTTTCATTTTTCATTGAGTGAAGTGAATTTAATTAATTATGGATCAAGAAGAGCTTTCGCCGCGCCCACCAGCTGCCCGTAGAGTGTGTCCCGGGCTGGAGGGGCGTAAATGCGGCGGATTCCGCTCTTATCCTGACATTGATCCACATGAATTATGTTATCGGTGTCGGGGGCGAGAATGCTCCCGAGCCGAACCATGTAATGTGTGTGTAAATTGGTCCGAGGTGCAGTGGGTGCTGTACGAGGGTAGGAAGAGGCGTAGGTCGACCAAGGAGTCGTCGGAAAGCTCTCCAGCGACTCCTTTGGTTACGGATACCTCGTCATCCTTCCTGCCTCCAGCTCAGCCCCCACGATTTGCGCCTTCCCCTGCGGGGGGGGGGGGTTTCGGAGTCCTTCTCCTCACTCGATCCGTCGAGTGTGGAGGAGGGTGCCCGATACCCGGATGTTCAATTGTACTCGGGGTCTTCCGTCCGCTCTGGGTGGGGTTCGTCCTCCCCCAAGCGTGAGGGTGCCCCTCTAACTGACCCGACTGTTCCTCCCTCAGGTGTACCTTCTGTGAGTGACGACCTTGGACAGGTGTGGGCGTCGTTGGGAACTGCAGGCGCCCCCAGTATCCAGGGCTTGATTCAACGTCTAGCGGGGTCGGCAGTTGTAACTCATGGTGTAGTCACAACAACGACTAATACTGTGTCCACACCAGCGTACGCCGCCCCTCCTCATGTGGTTTACACGCAACACATTGCGTCGGTGACTCCAACGGCATCAATCCAAAAGCCGATTGCTGCCGTACCTAAGAGGGGCGTGCCGCCGCCACCTGGGTTCTATGTGCTGCCGACTCCCGACTTTCGCTGTCCCAAAAGTTCGCCCCTGGATCTACCGCCCGTCCCAATGATGAGTTTGGCTGAATTAGAGAGGTCTGTGACGCCGGACTATGCTGCCGTACCTGCAGCGAGTGTTGCTGGCCCAGCCGCTCGCGCCGCTCCTACGAAGCGCGCGGTGCGGGACGCTCATGCTGATGTTGCTGCTGGTGCTGGTCCTGCTGGTGCTGGTCCTGTGGTGTGGTGGCCTGCTGCTGCTGGTCCTGCTGGTGCTGGTCCTGCTGGTGCTGGTCCTGCTGTTGATGTCCCTGCCGCTCCTGCCGTGCCTGCCCCTGCCCACGTCGCGTCTCGTCATGGAGGTGCTGCACCGGTCTCAGGTCTTTCCGGACAGGATCAGTCGGGGCGTGTTGCTTCGGCAATTGGCCCGACTTTTCCGTGGATGGAAGACCTGACGTCCGTCCTGAGAGAGCTGACGAAGAAGAGGAAGAAGAAGAGGAAGGTGTCGTCGTCGTCTTCATCGTCGTCTGTTGCCGCCTCTCCCCCTTCGACTTCTAAGGCTTCCAAGCCGAAGAAGAAGAAGGCTGCCTCCTCCCCCATTAAGAAGGCTCCTGCGGGACCTTCGAAGGGCCCGTCTCGCTCTGGCGTGACGGGGGGTGCTTCTGCTGGTCCTCCTGTTCCCTCGGGAACAGGGCCCGTCTCCTCTTCTGAGAAGAAGAAGAAGACGGGGACCAAGGATGTGCTGGCTACTGCTGGTACATCCGCGCCTGGTCTTGGTAGCACTGCTGCTAAGCCAGGTACTGGCTCGACTTCTCGTTCGCGAGAAGGTCCGAGTGTACGGTCTCCTTCGGGCGACCGTGCAGCTAAAGTCAAGACGCCTGAGCTTGCTCACCGTCATGACAGAGGCACGGAGCAGAAGACTGTCGAGAGTCGCGCAAGTGACTCTCGCCAGGCCAGCGGCCGCTCTCGTAGCGACCAGCCGGTACCTCGGGTTGACGTGACGGTCTCTGACCGGCCACGGGTTGAGGCTGGGAAGAGGTCCCCTCGACCAACGGCACCAGCGGTTTGACGTGCCGTGAGGACGCTCACCGGTCTCACCGCGAAAGCGAGCTCTTGGTAGATCACCTGACCGCCGCTCCCACAGGGACCGGACGGAGACGGTGGCCAGCAGCAGCTCGTCTGACGCACGGGACCGGGTTGACGTGCTCAGTCGAGCCGCTCGCCACAGGTGAGCGGCACGGCCAGGCCTGCAGATCGATCCCCACCGCGGGTTGGTGATCGGCTGCAGCCCCCCACAAGTACCGCTGGTCCTGCCAGCGAACGGGAGGGGAGCGTCAGGTCTGTCTCTCCTATACCTTCAACTTCCTCGGGCTACACCGGGAAGAGCGAGGTACCTAGGAGTGATCGTGAGAGGTCGCCGCCAACAATCGCCACGACGCCGCACGCACCAGGCATGGTCTTAGGACCAGCCAGGTCGTACGCGCAAGTGGTTGGAGGCGACCGTCAGGGGTCTGTTGCTGTTCCTCCTTCTGAAGGAGGAGGGTCTCGAGAGCTGCTCCTGTTGGAGGGACTGGACGGTCCTACTCCTCAGGACGCTGTGACTCCTGAGATCCAGAGGAACTTTGCCCAGGTTATTGCGCTGATTCGTCAGCACAACGACCTGGGGGAAGGATCGCCGCTACCACCATCTGAGCCCACGTCCCGGCTCGAGTCATTTTGGGGCCCGAAGAGGGAACCCACCCAAATTGACGGTGGGACTGCCGCGATCTGAGCTTGCAGACTCAGTCCTTGACCAGGTGGAGAATTTCGTCTCAGGACGAGAGGATCACTTAAGTCAGGACGGTCTTCCAAGCTACTTCCTCCTCCTCATGGCAGCGACAGCGGAAGTTCTACGTGCCATCAGTGGATCCAATACCGCCCAAACAGGTTAACCCGGAGCTAGCTAGGCTAACTCCAGGTGTGTCCCTGCAGCAGCTCCTGTCGGAGAACTTGTGGTTCTCGCAGCAGGAGGCACTGGGCCTGGAAGCTACCGCTATGGCGGCTTTCCAGGCAGTCTCTTGGTTGGATCTGTGGTCCCTCACAGTATCCAAGGTCGCGGCCGACTCCGGGGGCGCTGCCCTCGAAGACGACCCCGACTTCAGGAGACTGTGCCAGTCTGGAGGTAGGGCCATCTCCTACCTCGCCCATCAGACGGCAAAACCTGTGGGCCAACTTGGTTCTCCGTCGTAGGGACGCTGTCCTTACACGAGTAGCCAAGGGGGCCGGGCGTGAGGCGGTAAATGGACTCCGTAACGGACCAATGAAGAGTTCCTCCGCTCTCTTTCCCGGAGAGATGGTGGACGCTGCGGTGGAAAGACGGCGCACTGATGACAGTGACCGTCTGGTTCACCAGGCAGTTACGAAGGTTTCTGGGCAACCTCGTACAACTGCGGCTAAGCCTAAGAGTTTAGCTAGCGCTTCCTCGGCTGCTAAGACGGCTGCTCCATCGAAGCCCCGAGGAAAGACTCTTCCTGCTTCAACTTCTGGTAAAGGAGGCCGTAACCAGCCCTCCTTTCCCCGAGGAGGTACTGGGAAGAAGTCGAAGCGAGGTGGGAAACGCTAGGGACGGCGTTCCCCCTCACCAGCTGCCGGAAGTGGGGGGGTGCCTAGCGAGCCATTGGGCAACTTGGCAGCGCTACGGTGCCGAGACCCTGGATAGTAGACGTCCTTCGGGAGGGATATCTACTACCCTTCGAATCTCGGCCACCCCTCACCTCCAACCCGGTCCATCTGCAGACATATGTTCTGGGATCCTCAAAGGACGACGCTCTTCGGCAGGAGATCAAGACCATGCTGACCAAACGAGCTGTAGAAGTCGTAGTGGATCTATCATCGGGGGGCTGGCGCCCGGTGATAGATCTCTCTCCCCTGAACCGATTTGTTCGCCAGACTCGGTTCAAGATGGAGACAGCACGTTCCGTGCTGGACTCCATCAGGGAGAACGACTTCAGGTTTCAGTGGAACCTGAAGGATGCGTATTTTCAAATACCCATCCATCAGTCCTCCAGAAAGTACCTCCGCTTCATCTTCGACGGGACGGTGTACCAATTCAGGGCACTTTGCTTCGGTCTCTCAACCGCCCCACAGGTGTTCACGAGAGTGTTCACGCTGGTGTCTGCTTGGGCCCATTCGCACGGGATACGTCTTCTGAGGTATCTCGACGATTGGCTGGTCCTGCCGCTCGCAGTTGCTGCAGGACAGGGATCGACTTCTAAAGTTTTGTCGCGATCTGGGGATCGTGATAAACTACGAGAAGTCCGATCTCGAACCCAAGCAGAAGATGAAGTACCTGGGTATGCTGATCGATACGGTAGCAGCTCAAGTCCGCCCCGCAGACTTGAGGATCAGCAAATTCAGGGAGGCAGCCGGCCGGTTCCTGTCTCGGCAGGAACAGGCAGCTCAGCAATGGCAAGTCGTGATCGGCCACCTGTCGTCACTCGAGAAGTTAGTTCCTCACGGACGTCTTCACCTGCGGTCTCTCCAGTGGAGACTAAGGGAGAGTTGGTCACAGGTAAAGGATCCACCTTACTTCCCCGTGTCCATCACGGAGAAGGTGAGGCAGGACCTAGCCTGGTGGCTCGACGACAGGAACCTCTTAAGAGGGGTGCCCTCTACGCACTCCCCCTCCGGGAGATGCTGCTGTTCTCAGACGCATCGACCGAGGGATGGGGCGCACACCTGGAGGAGTTGCTGGCTGCAGGTGTGTGGGACCATCACGTCAAGCACCTTCACATCAATGTCCTAGAACTCAAGGCGGCGTTTTACGCTCTCCTAGAGTTCCAAGACCGCTTGATGGGACACTCGGTGGTGTTATGTGCGACAACACCACAGTAGTGGCATACGTCAACAAGCAGGGGGGCCTAGTGTCTCTCCCGCTACACCATTGACTTGTGCAGGTGCACGAGTGGGCCAAGGCTTATTCGATAGAGCTGTCAGCACGCTACATTCCAGGCAAGAGGAATGTAGTAGCAGACAAGCTCAGCCGTCGGGATCAGGTAATAGGGACCGAGTGGTCCCTACACCCAGAAGTGGCGGAAAGGCTCTTCAACCTGTGGGGGCGTCCGGTCATAGACCTGTTCGCCACCCGGCACAACAAAAAACTTCAAGTTTTTTGCTCAGCCGTGCCGGACCCATGGGCAGCTGCAGAGGACGCTCTTCAACACCCCTGGAACAACCTCTTCGTCTACGCCTTTCCTCCCTTTTGTCTGATTCGGAAAGTGATCAGCCCGAGCGCTGGTCACTCCCAATCTCAGGATGATCCTGGTGGCTCCCAAACGACCTCAAGCCGTTTGGTATCCGGACCTGCTGGCTCTTCTTGCGGAAGAACCAAGAGAGATGCCCCACTGGCACAACCTTCTAGCCAGCCACACGTAGAGCGGTACCACCGAGCAGTCCAGTACCCTACAACTTCACGGCTGGCTGTTATCCACCATCTCTTGCGAACGAGAGGCTTTTCTCGCAGCGCAGCAACAGAGATGGCTGGACACGTCAGACAGTCCTCTGCAGCTGTGTACCAGGGAAGTGGGCCGTCTTCTGTGGTTGGTGTCGTAGACGGGGTCTATCTCCTCTCAGAGCCACTCTTCAGCAGGTAGCGGATATCCTCGTGTTTCTTCGCCGAGAGAAGCTCCTCTCAGTACCCACAGTTAAAGGATATAGAGCCGCCCTGGCGCTCGTCCTAAAAACTGAGGGGACTGGACATCTCGAACTCGTTCGAGATCTCCTTGCTAATGAGGAGCTTCGAAAGGTCTTGCCCACCCAGGGAACTCAGGCCCCCTGAGTGGGATGTGACTCTCGTCCTTAGGAGTTTGACTCGAAGACCATTCGAGCCACTCCGAGAGTCGTCAGACAGGGATCTGACCCTCAAGACCCTCTTCTTGCTGGCCCTGGCATCGGCGAAGAGAGTAGGGGAACTTCATGGTCTGTCCTTCAATGTTAAACATTCCAGGGGCTGGGGATCTGTGACGCTCGATTTCGTCCCGAATTTCGTAGCTAAGACTCAGAATCCGTCGATCCCTGACGACAGGTTCGAGTCTTTCACGATCCCCTCCCTAATGGATTTCACCGATACGGATGAGATGCTGCTTTGTCCTGTGAGGGCGCTACGGCGCTATCTGAAGAAAACTCGACACCTCAGGCCTGAGTGTCGACGCCTCTTCGTTAGCACTGGGGTATCCAAGAACACGCTTTCTTTCTGGCTGCGTGAGGTGATCAGGAGAGCGTACGAGGCTGATGGTAGTGACGACATCCGTACGCTCCGACCGAGAGCCCACGAAGTCAGAGGTATTGGACCCTCTTTGGCGTTCCGTAAGAACTTCTCCGTGGCGCAGGTCCTGAAGGCAGGTGTCTGGGCCAACCAGACTACCTTCACGTCCTTCTACCTTCGGGATATTGCCCACAAGTCCTTGGATACTTTTTCCTTGGGACCTGTGGTGGCTGCTCAACACGTTGTGTAAGCTTACCCAGCACCCGAGCAGGCAGAACAGCATCGATTCCTGGTGTGACTGTAGGAATGAATGGTTGAATGAGAGTGCGACTGGCTTCTCTTCTCCATCTTTCTCTCTCTCTACCTGTGGGCAGAGGGTCACGGTCGTCACCATGCTGGAAAGGAATCCGATGGCAGGTAAGCTACTCGACCGAGCCCCAATCTATCCCTTTAGTTAGGGATAGAAGCAAATATCCTCCACTCCCTCCAACAAGGGGGAAGGAGTGGATGCCTACTTGAGACAAACCCATAACTTTATGTTGGCTCCTGTACAGGAACAAGTTCTTGCAATGCTGGTACGAAGAGATACGCTTGCCTCTCTCTTAGTACTTGGCTCAGAGGTCTGACCATTGATCCTGCGGTGCACACCCCGATCAATCGGACAGAGGTTTGGATCCCTCCCTTGCTCTTACGACCAGGGAGGCATTCCAAGGTTGGACGAACACCAGTCTGTTCACCAAAAAGACTCAGATTCCACCCACCAAGAAGTGAGTCTTCCTATTGTTAAAGGACCGAGGGTTTGTATTACGTATCGGAACAAATGACAATTTGTCGAAAATTGCATTTTTCCTAACTATACAAACCTGAGGTCCTTTACATATAGTCCCACCTCATACCACCCCTCACTCTGCAACTTTTTGCATGGGCCTAAAGCAAAAGTGATTCTTCGCCGCGCGCACGATCGGACAAGCAGTTAACTACCGTTCTCCCCTTGTTCGAAGCTTACGACCGTCCCAGCTGCCGCTAGTTACCTTCCTATTGTTAAAGGACCTCAGGTTTGTATAGTTAGGAAAAATGCAATTTTCGACAAATTGTCATATTTCTGTTATGCAATAATACTTGACTGGATCGAACTGATTACTGGTTGTCAGTGGAAATTTGAATTTGGGTGATATCACTCCCTTATGATACGCCCACTTACGCAAATTCAGTCTATAAATTTCATGGTTGGGATATGATTCGAAGATTTGAGGTAATAATAATAATAATAATAATAATAATAATATGCTTTATTTCGGCTCGGGGCCATATACATTGAATATACAAAATACAGACAGTAGCAAACACAATCTAGATACATGTGACATGATAAAATAGAAAAAGAAAATGAATAATCGGCACTTATCCACAAGGTAGCTGAGGTAGCATAAAAGCTAGTAATCATCATACTGGTAATAACAGTAATAATATTGGTGAGAAAAAAAAAAATATGCATTGAGAGTAATAACAGATGGTGCATATATTATATAACTCAAATTTCAACCTAGATACCCTTAGGAGTGGTTGTACAGTAGTCAGGTTCCAGGGGAGGGCTTAATACATAAATTAAATGTAAATAAAACTTTAACTTGATAGTAATCACAGTAATAATGAAAAATTAAAATATCAGCAATAAATGTAATAATGACAAAAACTGCAGATGACATCTTGCCAATACAGAGATTAAGTCCTTTAGGGGACAAAGGCCTCATTTTCCCATCTTTCCCACAATTTTGATTTTCTTCTTGCTTCACTCCTTAGGATGCTTTGTATGAGCGAGTTGCTGCTGTTTTCTCACTCGGTTACCAGACTGGACATTGTTCGCCTAACAATGATTTTTAAATTGTCCAGGTGGTTTTCTATGAACATCTGTGTGGCGGAGTGGTAGCGGGGAGTGTTTGTGAGGCGCCTCAGAATGTCATTGTGCACAACAGTGATGCGTCGCATGGTCTCTCGGGTATAGTTCGTCCAGAGGGAACACCCATAGTTACTGTAGCAGTACGAGCGGAAGAGCAGCAGTTTCACGTCTCGGTGACAGAAGGCAAACCTCCTTGCAATCATGTTGCCCGCTGCACATAGTTTACGACGCCTCTGTTCAATGTCTGCCGTATCTTTTAGGTCGTCGGTGATAATGTGACCCAAGTACGGAAATTCGTGCACAAATTCCAGCCGATGGCTTCCGAGGAAAATTTGAGGTTCTGCCAATTATGCTTAAGCAATCTCGGGAGCAGCGACATGCACTGGGTCTTGGTTTCGTTGTAGATTATATCAAATTCCTCTGCATATTGGCGGGAAGTGTCGATGAGTCGTTGGAGACCTTGCACTGATGGGGAAATCAGAACCATATCGTCGGCGTAACAGAGGTTGTTTATAGTTGTTTCATTGGCAGTGCATCCGATTGGGAGCGAGTTCAGTTTGATGTTCAAGGCATCTGTGTACGTATTAAACAGGTATGGAGAGAGAATGCACCCCCTTGCCGAAGCCCGTTTAGGGAGCCGAAGGTGTAAGATAATACGTTTCCCCATTTGACACAGAATTGCTGTGTGGAGAACCAGCAATGTAAAATACCAATTAGATATAGGGGTGTGCCCCTTTTATGCAGCTTCAGGAAGAGCTTCAGGTAGTTTACTCTGTCAAATGCTTTTCTCACAAAACAAAGGAAAACAGGAGAGGCTGATGATAGGTAGTAGTTCAGCAATTCTTTCAGTATGTAGATGCAGGTGTCGGTTGAGTGGTTTGCTTTAAACCCGAACTGGTTGTCAGTGGTGTGTAGAAAGGGGAGAAGTCTCACTAGAAGAACAGACTCAAGTATCTTCGATGCGATCGTTGTGATTGCAATCGGCCGGTAGTTGCCAGGGTCAGCTGCATCCTTTAGACTTGTTTTGATTAATGGTATTCCAAGTGAACTAAGAGTAGGGAGTCTGGAAGAAACCACCGGTGAATTATGCACGCAATTATTGAATAGGGCAGCTAGCAAAATGTAAATTATCGGATGGCAGAGTTTGAAGGCCTCTGCAGGAAGACCATCACAGCCGGGCGATTTATTATTAGGTAGGCTGTTTATGGCATCGCTGATGTTACCTGGCGTAAAACGGTCTGCAAAATGAAATTGAATGTTGTCAGTAAGGAGGTTATCTACATCCCTTCGGGAATCTTGATCATTTATGCAATTCAGGATATTGTTGAAGTGATCGCCCCACATACTTGCAATAGCTTCGTCTCCGACTGCTTCCCCTACTCTCTGAGATAGCATTTTAGTTTTGGGATTTAAAGACTGGATATCTTTCCAAAGACGAGGATAATCACCAGATTCTAAGTTTCTAGACATTGCATCGGCTCTTAGTTGTTTTTCATATAACCTGCAGTGCTTAAGAGCAAGTTTGAACTGCGCTCTCGCCTGTCTCATTAGCAATGCAGTGTGCCCTTGCCCTGGGCTACCATTTTGCCTCCACAGTAAAAACATTTCTCGTGAGTATGTATACAGATCTTTAACCAAGTCATTCCATCCAGGAATATTACGAGAATTACCTTGACGAAATCTGTAGGCAGTCCTGCCCGAAGCAAGCAAAGCGGAGATTATGTTCGAATAGAATTCATTCAGATCCCTCTTGTGGTGGTCATTTCTACAATTTGTGTTAGTACATAGTAAGGCGTCTGTCGGTTGAACTATTGACCGCAACCTGGTTTCCGTGGTCGCTCTAAAGTGTCTGGTTTTCTCTTGGTTTTTAAAATCCCAGTTTACCGCTGGTGGGCGATCAGTTAGGGGGTTCACGGTAGGGAGGGATGGGGTACTGAATGACACCTGTAAAGGGATGTGATCGTAGCCCGTTGCAAGGTCATAGCGAATATTGCAGGTCATAATAGAATCATGAAGTTGTGGGGATGTGATGCAGTGGTCCAGCCAGGAAGTTGTAATAGCGTCCGCTCTATTATGTACATATGAATAAGAGGAGGGAGGGAGGAGCATAACATCGCTAATTTGGAGAGCATGATTTTGAACAGAAACGCGAGTAAGTTCATTATAAAATTGTTTTGTGGGGTGTGAATTAAGGTCCCCTATTATACAAATATGATCAGCTGGAGAATCATGAATAATACTGTGTAACTCCCCTAGGATCATGCAGTAATGATCAAAATTATTGTTATTTTCCCATGGCATATAAACATTGATAATTAGGATTTTAGAGTTCCCTATTGTCACTTGAATCCACAGCAATCTGTCACTCCTGTAGGTCATCACCTTTATCGTATTGTCTAACGATTTGTGCCACAGGAAAGAAAGGCCTCCTTTCGGGCGACCGGCTAGGATTTGGTCTGTAACTTGCATCGATGAAGTCGAGAAGGTTCTGAAGTCTTCATGAACTGAATCGCATATGGCAAGGTCATGTGGCCAGAGGAGCGTTTCTTGCAATGCAATGATGCCTTTGAAATTTTTACAGAACATGTTTAGGAGAGGAATGTTCCGCTTGAGGCCAAAGATATTCCAAGAGATTATGTTTAATAGTATCCATGGTCTAACTCACGAAGATGGGAGATGAATGCGCTGATCATTTGGGTGGATGGGGGGTTAGCCAGGGGGAGTGGGGCAGTCACTCGCGTGGGCGGTTGGCTGGCATTGCGGTGGAAATGACCCTGGTTGGAGTGTCAGTAAGTTCCCCTGGGGGTGGTTGATCCCGGATTAGTCTGTATCTTGAAACTAATATATTAGGACCGAAATTCTCGCCTTTAAGAACGTCGAGGTGTTGAAATAGGCAGGTAATCCTGTAAGCCACTTTATGTTTAATCCTGCTTGGGAGTTCGTGGGAGATGAGTGGGTCAGAGCCAGTGAGAAACTTGACTCTCTCCACTATGGCATCTAGCGTCACCGATGAGCGCAGATTGTAGGTTGAAGTGAAAAAGGTGGAGTTAGTATTGTGGGTAGAGGTAGAGGTAGAGGGGGTAAGGGGTTGTTGGGGTCTGTCGTCTCCCTACTTAACCAATGGCGATTTTACGGGTGTTCTGGTTCCTTGCGACCGACTTTCTTAATTTTTAAATAGCGAGTCTGTTTCCCAGGTGCAAGGACAGGTCCTGGTGTCGGTCCTGATGGTTCTACCTTTGCCTAAATAACAGAAAGTGGCCCTGCATTGTAAGCCTTGCAATGCCCGGAACTAGGCCTAGTCACCTGAAGGTAGCAGCAGAGGTTAGAGCCTTTCTCGAAGATGGTGTTTTATGCTCGGTCCTAGAAGCAAGAATCAGAACTACCAACAACCCATAACTTCTAATTGAATCTAGGTGCATTCATGGTTGATTATGTTTAATGTATCAGAGATTTTTCCTTCACATTCTATTGATACTTACACGGTTTTATGCATCTTTGCTAAAATAATTGATAATACACTATAATATTAAATATTTGTTTCCACATTGCTCGAAATATACATTGGTAATGTTGGTAATCCTGTGTTGAACGAGAATTTCAAATTGTTTCGTTTCTATAGTTTGAAGTAATTGCTATACTTTAAGATAATTACTATTACCGTAATTTTTTCTTATGAATGTTATAAATATCATAGATTTGATATTTGTGCATCATATGTTAGCTTTATTTTTGACGTCACGCCGTGCCTCTAGCACGTCATCCATTCATTAAAAAAGACATGACTGATGTCCCATCAGACGTGAATACATCATAGTTTGGAGGGGACGTAATATGTATCATTTAGTTAAAATAGATCCAAAGTGCTTAGAAATCTTCGCATTATTTGGAAATGCAATTCGTACGGAACAGCAGACATGCCGTCCCTCTACCACTGTCATCCACTGAAGGCATGACTTAAGCACGTCAGATGTGAATGCAAATTTAGAAGTTTGGAGGGACGTAATAAATATGTGTCACTTCGTAAAATAAATCTAAAGTGCGTAGAGCAATTCGTATTATTTGGAAATGCAATTCGCACGGACTACTAGAAATTGTTTGAAAAATTGCCCTGTATACAGATTTTTTTTTAGCTTACGGTTTACCTATACATATATAAAAAAAGGGTCAGTTCAGTATCAGTTAACGTTCGTAGGGGATATAACGAATTTGTTTAATTTACTGGTTAATGTAAGGTGCATCAAGTGTACTTATTTTTTGGAAAAAGCATTTATATAATTGCTCATACCATAGATATACCATCACGCCCGGCTCTTTATCCCAAATAAAGGGCTTGGGGTGGGATTGGGGGGAGGTGGAATTGGGGAATATTATAAGTCATCCAGAATCGTATAAATGTACGTATAATTATTTACTCCTGTCAAGGATCATAAGTTTTACAAAGAATGTACCCAGGCGACCTTGGCCACTTAGTGCAAGCAATGAATCTTTGTATTATGATGTAACTGTTGTATTTATTTATTCCATTATAGGATGTCAGGATGCCAGAAAACTTCCAATCATTCATTCATATTCCATTATAGTAGTTAAAGAATGAAACCCTTCATCCTCTGGTGAAGCACAATCTGCGAGTATAAAAAAGCCACGAAACAAAGAAAAATACTGTTATTCTCTCTCTCTCTCTCTCTCTCTCTTAATATCTGAATACCTTTGCAAAGACAGATGTGGTCTGAAAGGTAAGCACTAGACCAACTTCGCATTTTATCTTAGTGATTCGTATTCTAAAAGAATGTTCTGTAGTGAGGATCCACATCTCAAAATATACATCGTTACATGAACACTCGTGTATACTACTGCGAAACAGAATAGAATGGGAAATAAAACTGAAATTGTTGTCTTAACCGGGAAGACAGGTTAAACATGACTACGTCCATTTAGTAAGCCGAGCTTTACCCGTTACTTGTGTTTTCATTTATATTACTTTCGTAAACTCTGTAATATCGTCTGATATAGACTCAAATACTTTTATTTAATATTATCCTTAGGTGTCATTATCGAAGGCAGTAGGATAAAAGCTGCATGGGGGAAGTGGAGAAAGATAGCTAGAGTAGTATGGGATAAGAAAATGGCAATCAAGCTAAAAGTCACGATATATAACAATGTAATAAGACCAGCGTTAATGTATGGAGCAGAAACATGGGCTCTAAGAAGAAAAGAGGAAGTAAATATTCAGAGAACAGAGATGAGAATGCTGAGTGGATTATGGGCGTATTGCTGTTTGAAAGATTGGAAAATGATGAAACAAGACGAAGGGAAGTCTTAGTTCACGATTGAGATGGTATGGCAGTGGCGGATCTAAAAATCTCTCATGTATATATATGTGTATAATCATATATATATATATATATATATATATGTTACTGTCAATATCTAAATCCACACAATTTGTAAAGTGACTGATTTTTTCAGGCAGTTTGTGAATTACCTGGTTCACCCAGTCAGTTTATAAATCAGCTAAAAATCGCAGACAATTTACAAAGTGACTAAAATTTTGATATATTTTCTTGGCATATTGACTGAAATGATCCTGCTACGGGTCACAAATACCCAACCCCGCCCGGCCGAGGAACGAAAATGGTCCTTTTGTGTGTGTGTTTAACTAGCTGTTACCCTCTCAGTGTGAGCTCAGAGCTCATTATTTCCTTAAGATATTGACTCATATGAAGTAATGAACTGACAGAAAAACAAACCGTGTTCTTGAGTAAAATTTTATTTTCTAAAACCTATGTAACAATATACAAAATAAAAATAAAGTATAAAACGTGACATTTTAAATATTATATCAGTTTTTGTTCTTACAATTCAAGCTAGAGTGGCACCGATGAGGGACACGTGGTGGGTCTCGTCCGCCCGTCCCAGGACACGTTGTGGGCCTATCTCGCACAGCCCGGGACAAGTGGCAGGCCACGCCCACTCGTCCTGGGATGTGTGGCAGGCCTCACCCGCCCGTCCCGGGACACGTGGCTAGCTCCGCCCGCCCGTCCTGGGACACGTGGCGGGCCTCGCTCGCACGTCCCGGGACAAGTGGCGGGCCTTGCCCGCCCGTCCTGGGATGCGTAGCAGGCCTCGCCTGTCTGTCCCTGGATACGTGGCAAGCCTCGCCCACCCGTCCCGGGACACGTGGCCTGCCTCGCCCGCATGTGCCGGGATGCGTGGCAGGCCTCGCCTGCCTGTCCCGGGACACTTGGCAGGCCCCGCCCGCCCGTCCCGGGACATGTGGTGGGCCTCGCCCGCCTGTCCCGGGACATGTGGCGGGCCTCGCCCGCCCGTCCCAGGACACGTGGCAGGCCCCGCCCGTCTGTCCCTGAATACGTGGCAGGCCTCGCCTGCCCGTCCCAGAACACGTGGCGGGCCTCGCCTGCCCATCCCGGGACTCGTGGTGGGCCACGCCTGCCCGTCCCGGGACACTTGGCGGGCCTCAACAGCCCGTCTCGGGACATGTGGCGGGCGCTGACCGCCTGTCCTGGGACACGTGGCGGGCCCCGCCTGCCTGTCCTGGGACACGTGGCAGGCGCTGCCTGCCCGTATGGGACACGAGGCAGGCCTTGCCCTCCCATCCCGAGACGCGTGGCGGGCCACACCCTCCCATCCCTGGAAGCGTGGCGGGCCCTGCCCGCCCTTCCCAGGACATGTGGCGGGTCCCGTCCCAGGATGTGACATGCCCCGCCCGCCCATCCCGGGACACGTGGCGGGCCTCGCCCGCCTGTTCTGTCATAGACAACACCTTTGCTTAGTTTTCGAACCAGAATATGCCACTAACTCCTTCCAATTCTCCTGGGACTTTTCCTAATCCTTTCAGTTCTCCTGAGGTTTCTCTGAATCCTTTCAGTTCTCCTGGGGCTTCCCTGAATCCTTTCAGTTCTACTGGGGCTTCTCTGAATCCTTTCAGTTCTCCTTTGGCTTCTCTGAATCCTTTCAGTTCTCCTGGGGCTTCTCTGAATCCTTTCAGTTCTCCTGGGGCTTCTCTGAATCCTTTCAGTTCTCCTGGGGCTTCTCTGAATCCTTTCAGTTCTCCTGGGGCTCCTCTGAATCCTTTCAGTTCTCCTGGGGCTTCTCTGAATCCTGTGCTTCTTCTGGCACTCTACCAATCGTGTCATTTTCCTCACGCTTTCTTCAATCCTCCCATCTTCCTTTCCCTTCCAGGAATTAATAAAAATACCAAGAAAACATTTTAGTATTCCCCTACAATTTCAACTTCCTTCAAGGATCATCAAAGTAATTTTATTACAAATAAACATTAAACTTTCCATACAACAAACATTGTCCTCAAATTTTTCACATCTCATCCTTCTTTATAAGGCCAGCGCCATTCCTTGAAGATCGTGCCATTCCTTGGAGATCGCACCATTCCTTGAAGACGAAGAGCTGCTTCTTCAGTTTCCAGTTGTCTTTCTCCAGGCGTCTGTTTTTCCCCTGCAGGTTCTTCAGGTTGTAAAACAAATTCTCCTTCGCTCCTCGCAGCTGTCCAACCTCATCTTCCAGCTTTTTGTTCTGTTCACCCTGGACACCGGTCTTCCTCTCCAGCCACGATTTCGTTTCTCTAGAAGGCATGTCAGCTCCTTCCTCTTGAGTTTCGCAGTCTCAATTTCACACTAGAGTCCACACTTTTCCTTCCTGAGGTCTTCCACTTCCTTCTGCAGGCGCTCGAACCTGACTTCGACGTCTTTTTAGTCGGATTTGCGCTTTTCGGTCGCGTCCTTTTGTTCCTGGATGAGCCTTGCCATCCGCGCCCGCTTCTTCGCTTTTTAAGTGCGGGTCTTTCTCCTTCTGTCGTACGAGTTCCTCTTGCCTCTCAACCTGGCTGTTTACCTCTGCCAACCGCACTGTTAGTTCCCTTATCCTCTCACATAGGGCATCGTTTCTCTCCCCAATTTCCTTTGTCTTTTATATCAACTGTTGATTTTCATCTGTGATCTTGAGGATCTTGTCTTCTAGCTGCCGATTTTCCCCCCTTTTCTTGGTCGTTCTCCCTCTTCAGGAACAACGTGTCAGCTTCGAGCGAGTAGGCCCTTTCTTGCCAGGCCTGCTGTTGCAACACCTCCTGAGTGATCTGGATCACACGAGTGTGTTCTTCCCTTCCGCCCGCTTTCTGAATCTTCATTGTTGTCGAGCCTCTGTTGCAGCTGAAGAATTATCCTGTCCAAGTTCACCTGCTGCTCTCTCTGGCACCGGATGGTCTCGCCAAGCCGCAATTCTCTCCCTCAGTTCCTTCTCCTTGGGCTGTTCAACTCCATCAACAGTAGTCAGGAAGAACCTCACCAGTGAATAGGCAGCCACTTCTCTCCGTATTTCGAACAATATCTGGACATACCCTGTTCACATACTCTCCTCTCATTCTCTCTCGATTTTCTATATTCTACGAGAGATATTTCGATTTATCAAAATATAGCAGGAAATATTCTGAACATTTTTTTTGACACTGTCTTGTCTCTTGGTGTTATAAATTGCTGAAATCTCTCTCTCACTCCCAGGGATTTTTTGCAGTACGTAATCTTTTTTGTTTGATCTCTCTCTCTCTCTCTCCACGCGGGATTTTTTTGTTAATCTTATCTGTTATAATAAATTTGGGGATTTTCCTTTATTTACTTTTTTGTCTATAAGAAAACAATATTACCTACAGGCGGGCAATTGCAAATGGCCATTTTTCTACGGCAAGTTTCATTTTTATTGAATTTACAGGATAACTAATTAAAAGATACAAATCTAAACGAATTATATATATATATATATATATATATATATGTATGTATAATTAACTACTCAACCATAAACATTTTCAAAAACTGATTTTAAATGTATATCATATGGATACAAAGAAAAGATGAACTGAAATTTAATTATATTACATTTTGTCCTACATAAAATGAAAAAAAAAAAAGATATAAAGGAGTACAATTTTATTAGATCTTAACTCGCGTTCGTAAACTGAAATGCAATATGAAGACAAAGTAGAAAACACTAACACCCTTAGTCCTATTTAAGGCGAAAATGACACTAGCCATAAATTAGCGCGACTCGACGCGCCGCGTTTGGTGTGAACGCAACCTTAGTAAGATGTTGCGTATATGTTTAATATAATATGCAGGCAGCTTTCTGAACGTCGGAAATATTTGAGACTCCTTGTAACACATTAAAAATGGGATGTAAATATGCAATTCACAATTATCTTATTATTTGAGAAGATAGAAATGATAAGAATTATTTTGAATGAATGCGGTTCAGCGACCATTAATCACCTGGAATCTAAATTCAGTCCCTATTCAGTAACAGAACAAAAGTAAACACACCTTTGATTAACCACTAAGTCATTTTCCAGGGAATCCATGTTATATGACTGAAAATTCTTTGTACAATTCTGTGACGGACGGTCAATTTGAATCACAGTAGTTTTAAAAAATGTTGGGTTCCAATAAAATATGCAGCACTCCTACAGTACTGTGTAACCACACTATATCGTCAAATTGTTTTACAACTGAAAATTTCAGAGACGATCAAAATTTGAATTCCATTTTCAAGTGCTCAGTCATTGACTAATTAATTATGTAGTATACTACCGGGTGTTTCGAAATTAGAGGCACCCCCCACTCCACAGAACAAATGGAAAGTTATGAAGTTTTCTGCTATAGGCTATCTCCAAATACATTATCTTAAGTTTCTATTAAGTCATTTTTAATTTTACATTTCTTGTATTTTCAGACTGAGTGACGGAGTTAGATACAGCCATGGCTAACGACTTGGAGGAAATCAGATGGATTGACTGAATCCGGGCTATAACCTTCAGAGAGGCCAGGGATGCTGGCGCATCCTTCATTTCACATTCCTGGATAGCTAAATACATTAAAAGAGATGAATACTTTGTTAAAAGAAACTGGAACAAAAACCCATAAGACTGTCATCGCAAAAAGAGTGAGAATCTTTTAAGGACTGAAGTCCTTTCTCAGGAGTCAAAAGACATCATAGCTGAGGCATTGGGTAGACCAAGAAAGTCTTCATGTAAATTGGCGCTTGAACTAGAAACAAAAAGGGGAAAGAAGAGAAGTTATAGCTAGTGCTGTATGTCATGAGTTGAAAAAATCTGGTAACAAGCCATTTCATGTTATCAGCAAGCCCAGCATCACTCAGCAACAGAGTTCATTTCTTAAAGATTGGGATGAATCTGACTTTCTCTATGTTGCCACATCAGATGAATTCTTCATTTACACAGTCAGGAAGCCAAATCATAGAAATGACATAATTTGGGCTGCAAAGTTGGATGATATCAGTGATGACGTGCGCTATCGCCAAGTTGTGAAATTTCCTGAATGTTTGGGAATTTTTCTCCATTTCATAGCCATACAGTTAACCTGTTAAGCGTCACCCACGTAATAATACGTTTACCGCGATCTACTCGGTAGCGCCTTCAACGGGATATTACGTTCAAGACTTTAACTGTGCTTGTCAAGCTGTCAGCCCCGTAATAATACGTTTACTTGTATAGAAAGTGTAGGAACATCATTTGGTAACACTCTCAGCACACGGGAAACTTATTTCCAGCCTGGCAACTCTTTCCTGGTGGTCGCTTAAGCTAGAAAACTGCGTGTCTCTGCTGGTTTTCTTTCAGTGCGCTTCGGGCGTTTATCGAGACAAATATGTTACCGCGTCTTTCATAATGAATGTCCCAAAGAGGAGGCGTATTTCTTCAGGTGAGATCAGTCAAATACTAGATGAGGAGTCTGATATTGATAACCTATTGATGATGAAGCAGTCTAGTTTCTGAATCCTCCAGTGATGAGGATACAAACTTTTCTTCCAATAGCGGGAGTGAAGATGACTTTTCTTTGCCGAGTGACTGGACTCCGAGAGAGAGAGAGAGAGAGATCCCTTTACTTTGATTAATTTTTTTTACTCCAACATTTAATAATTTCCTATACTTAACTACAGTATGAATAATAAGCATAAAAATCAATATTAACTTTGAAAAACAATCATCAGTGCTATGATCGCTGATTACAAAAAAAGCGTGATGGTACGTTAGCAGCGAGATCATCCGGGGCGGACGCTTAACAGGTTAATGTGGATCATCAAAGAAAAAGGACAGTCATGGAATGGCGAATACTTCAGAGAAACTGTTCTTACTGGTGGAGTATTTCCTTTCCCCAAAGATTCTGAAAATGTGTTATCTGTTGAAGAAATCATATTTTTGCATGATAAGGCACCATGTTTCAAAACTCTTCAGACACAGGAGCTGCTTTGAAACAGTGGTATCGATTTCTTCTCGTCAAGTGAATTTCCAGGTAGCTCCTCAGACCTTAATGTGTGGGAAAACATTGGTAGTATCTTAAAGGATCGTGTTGAAGCGTGCATGGTGAACTATGATGGTATACCAAGCCTCGACGACCTGCAAAGAGAGGTGATCAAGTGCTCAGGGAAATGGAGTTTGAGTCTCAGCTTTTTTGCGATTTACTGAAATCATAACCCTCAAGAATGCAGGCTGTAGTACAGGCAGATGGAGGCCACACAAAATATCAAATACTCAAAGAGAAACTAAATAAATACCTGTTCTGAATTACTATTATTTTTGTCCATATCAATTTTAGCTTATGCTGTAGAGGGGGGTGGCTTTAATTTCGAAACACCCTGTATATATGTTCATACAACTGAGTAACCTACCTATCATATTGGATATAATTTCTATTGCTATGGAATTGTCATGGTAATTGCTTTATAGCATAGAAAGATAAGTTACAAGAAAGGAAAATGCATTTTCTTCAAGTAGGTCTGCAGCAAAGAGGCATTCGCGCACATGTTGGAGGCACCTGTTCTCATGATTATTCTAGAATCGTCAGGTGAGGTATGGAACTCGACAGGCGCCGACATGTCATGAGGACCGCAGCGTTTTATGATGCAATATTCTGTCGAGATCCTTCTAAATCGTTCCCGTTGTCTTGGGAGTCTGTGACGTTCATGCCCTGCCCCCCCGTAAGCCCCGCCCCCAGGTCACCGTATATATACTACTGACGAAGTAGGAGAGATCAGAGCATCAGAGAGAGACAAGAGAAGAAGGAACAGACGAAGGATAAGAGAGGAAAAAAGCACTTGAGAGTTTGATTGGAATCTGGTCAAGTCGTCGTCCGGGAGTGGACGACTGAGGTATTTCGACATTGAACAAGCCTTCAGAAAAGAAACGTCCTACAAGAGGCTTCGAGGAGTTCCTGCCCTTCGAGTATCAAGAGTAGACATTTTCTGCAATATGGAGTCAAGAAGACGTCCGAAGTTACAGTTCTCCTTTTGTGAAGCCATTGCTTTGAGCATTGATTTCACAGCTGAAAAATGATGGCAAGTATTTTCATTAAATCACTGTTTCCCCAGTTCATGCAGTGTAAGATTTTACTTTTGTTATGTAAATAAGAGAAATTATTTCGCATTTATCTTTGTTAGTAAGCTTGTAAATAAACCTTTTATTTTGTTTGCGTATCTTTCTATATTCGTATTCCCAATTTCAACTGTTGGTGTTGAATTCTTTTGTTTATTTTATTATCGAACCTTGGAGCGGACCTGTCGGGGTGCGTGACAGGAATGCATCTGTAAGTGTTTACATAATAAAAATATGGAATGTTTAGTCCATATATATAAAAGAATAAAACTAAAGAGGTCAACCAGATTGCTTGCAGGAATGTGATCAGACTAGAGACGCTAAAGATGACGTATACAATAAGTATGTAGGCTAAGATAACATGCCGTCACCTGTAGTCATTCATTTGTTTTGAAACAGTCCAAGCTCCCTGCTTGAGACAACTACCCCGACCTATTATTCAAAAACGGCCTACGTGATCTGTAGCGTGTCTCATTCGATTGTGTGTTCGTATGAAACCATGTCATTGTATGTATGTTCATATGTTCGAACTACTGTCTGTTCCTTCATAACTTGTAACAGAGATGGTAGACAGGCAGAACAGAGTTAGCTATCGTCATTAGAAGACCTGTACCTCTTTACCTAAGCTTTATCATGTAGAGGAATAGGATTAGCCATCATCATTGGCAGAAGCGATCAAGCTATCGTCATAGAAGACTTGTACGATCATATCTGATCTTCATCATGTAAAACTTCAGAAGAATATACTATTTTTATACCTTGTGTTTTCTACAAGAACCTCACCGAACCATGATAATACCGACTTCGTAAGTGATCTACAAAACCCCAGACACTCCATTGAAGATGGAAGTGCAATACCAACCGACTTAGCGTATAGATTATCGCTAGTCTAACATTACCTCATAGGGCGCCTTATCATACAAGGCACAAGCCCTAATAATTGGTGGCCAGCGGACCAGAAGAACTCTACAACGTCCTACGAAGAAAAAACCAGAATAATAAATCATGTATCATAAGAAGAGCGACTTCAGAAAACAACAAGATTCGTCAAGCAACTTAGTATCATCGTTTAGTGAATAACTTCAAGAAACAAAACCGACGTGTCCTTTTCCTACGGCAACGGAAGCTTCGTCTCTCATTAGAATCATTCAAGAAAACATCGTTAGTGAGCGTTTCCGGAACTTCAAGAAACAAACGAAACGCGTCTGCAGCATCGGATTTTCAAGGGCTCGAATCATCGAAACAACGCGCACGGGGGAGGGGAAACTGAAGCCAAACCAGGTCGTCCGCTAAATAGAGGAGGACCAAGGCCGTGTGTCGTTATCGGAACACCGTGACTTCCCACAAAAGCAAGCTAAGTACAATTTTTTATTCATTTGGAGTAACTTTGAGTGTTTCCTTTGCAGGTCGAATTTCGTTATTCCTGTGGCTGAAGTTACGAGACATTCTTAATCTTACTTTTTTACAGAAATTATCTATATCATTGAGATTTCGCTACTGCGAGTTTTTATCTTTGAGTGTCTGTTTCCAGAAGTTCTACTGAAAATATCATAATCATATACTATGTTAATTTTATCATTTTGGGTGATTATTAATCCCTTACGTAACAAATCATATTAAACAGTGAATATGCGTTTACGCAGTGGACGTCTGTATTTATACAGATGCATGGATAGGGTCGTTAAGCACCGTAGTGATTAGCAAAACACACAAAAAACAAGTGGAACACCCGTACAAATCTAGATAAATTAGAGGTAACACTATTTCGGGTCATGACAATAAATGCTCCTTTGCAAGTCCCGATCGCAGTTTTAGCCTTGAGTTTTTTGAGTTATATAAAATATCGAACCTCAATGACTCAACTTAACTTTAAAAATATGGCTGGATTGCAAGGAATAACATGTCTGTAAAAAACTTTCATCAGGCTAAATGCGCTGACCAGGATCTCTCACTATTTCAAATTTTAGCAAAGAATGAAGTACAAACAGTTAAGATTGAATGCAGTAGAGATAACTCGTCTTAATTAGTAATCGCTCAGTTCCTAATAGTTCGTCATCATTGCTTTATACGTAACCAGCAACATAATGCTAAAAGCACACAATACGTTGCCGATGGTAATAAAGAGAAGGATCCTAATTATTACAAAAAGAAATAGAAACAGTAGCCTTTCAGAATCAAACAAGCAAACTCGGTTACTGTGTCACCTAGTCAAGCGGTCAAGGTTAGTCAGAACTGCCGAAGTGTTCAAAACATAGCAAATTCCACACAATAAGCGACTCTAGCAGAGTGGGGAAAAGAAAAAAAAAGCGATGTTGGTTTCATACCAATATCTTTTGAATTAAAAAGGATTTTTCCCATGAAACACACGACCGTATAAGTAATCAGAGCAGTTTTTCGTTTTAATTTTAATACATTAAGTTATAATAAATACTCGGTGGATTAAGCCCAACTGTACGCGCCGTAAAAATTAGAATATCTTGTTTTATTTCTTTAATACACGTAATATCTTGTATTTACGGACTCACCGTCTGTTGTTCGAACTTCCCTAATGAGAAGTCCGGATAAGCGAGCGCTTACAGATACCTCTATAGTTATAAAAAACATTGATCTGTATGTAGTGTAATTGTAAGATCCATCTAGGGGTTATACAAAATATTATCTTACATCCTGCAAAATAAGGCGTTGTTTATCAAAGGAAAATCCTATAAACCTTCAAACATATTAAAATCCGTTTTGAACAAAAATGAGACAGTTAATCAAATAATAACTTATATAAAGGAACTATACATTTGTCTCATAAATCGTAACATTGTTCAAATGACCCAACAGAATTCTCCCACAACCGCAGTCGTACTTTGCACGCAAAAATCTCGAGAAGCATGCACCCTCGAATGTCTTAGTGCGTGTAAAAAGACTTTGCTGGGAAATGAAATTTTTAATCCTTCCCGACACTCTGAAATATAACGATTTCCGCGAACAAAGCCCTAAAAGTATACATATCGTGGATACGGAAGTTATAAATATCGCATTTTTTTTATTGTTGCTAATTTTTAATCACGCCAACCAGTCGTGGATGAATCTCTCTGATAATCTATCTAAAGTAATATCCGTAAAGTCATTCAAGCAGAGGTGATTCAGCAGAATTTTTTTTTATCTTCTACCTGAATACCAGGAAGTTTCTCCACTAGCGAGTGATCTCTGGGAGAAAAAACGGATGTCATTGAAAACAAAATACGGTCTAAGGACAAACATAAAGCTATATACGTACCTTCTTCGCATAGACTCTCAATGAAATTTCAAAATAGAGATAAATGACGAAGTTGAAAAATGTTAGTAATAGGAGTCATTAGGAAATCAAATAAGCCCATATAATTTTTCCCTCAAATGTCATGCCATAAAAGATCGGATTTCGCGTATCTGCGTAGATTCTGTCGCTTAAACAAGGAAACGACTCCCGATAGTTTCCAGTGCGATGTACCGACGACATCTTATCTCTGTTAGGTTAGAATAAATTTTTTTTTCACCAACTTGGACTTACTTAAAGGCTTTTACCTGATACCATTACCTAAGTGATTGTACCTCATACACCGTTTGTTTTCAGCACACTCAGGGGACATTATCAATTTTTACGTATGCCTCCGGCTTACGTTGCACCCCAATTACAATATAGTGTTTGGAGACTTTTTAGGGGATAACCTACATGCCTATATGGATGATCTTGTAATCTTTTCTAATACCTTAGAAGTACATTCACATAAAGTAGAGCTAGTGCTACAGAGACAAAGACAAATAATCTCAGAGTAAAATATCTAAATGTGAGTTTTTTTAAAAAAACCGAACATGTTTATCTAGGTTTTATGTGTCTGGTCAAGGTCTTAAAAGTAGTCCATGGTAAGGTGTCGGCTATTCATAACTTTCCGGTACTTATTAACGTAAAAGGGGGATACAGCACTTTTGCGCTGTAGTGGGTATTACAATGGTATGTAAATATGTAACTCTTCAATGATGACAGCTCCTTTAACAGATCTTACGAAGAAGAGCGTAGATTTATTATGGTCTGAAAAGCATCAACAGGCGTTCGATATCTTAAAAGCGGAAAATGCAGCTTACCTAACTTAAAAATCCCTGATTTAAATAAGGAATTTTTTTTATTGCAACAGACGCCTCAGACCAAGGGGTAAGAGGGATACTACTTCAGTAATATGATAAACAGTTCTTCCCTATAGCTTTTTATTCACGTAAACTAAAGCCCTCTGAAAGTAAATATACAGTAATAGGCAAGGAAGGGCTAGGTATCTTTAACTCACCAGTATATTTTAAGTTCATAATCTATGGCTATCCTGATAAAGTCCTTACTGAACATGAGTCCTTTACCGAGTTTTTTCAAAGGCTTTAATCACAGTCCAAAGGGAACTCGGTGACAAATGATCATTCAGGTCTTTGGAGCCAAGTTAAGATATCTACCTGGGAAAGCAATTATCATAGCTGACGCATTATCCCGCAATCCCGCACCATACAGCAAAGAACCATTAATTGGACTAAAAGATATAGAAACATCCGTACCTATTGTTAAAACCGTATCTAAACAAGAAAATTCCTTAACCCAAGAGATCGCGAGCATTGAATATCTGGGTCGGAGCGCAGAACTGTTACAAACTGAACAAAGCAAGCGTCAACAGACATAACCCAAACAATAAACACTTCGAAACGGAAACAGAGTCAGCAGCAATAAACACCAAACAATAAACACTTCGAAACGGAAACAGGGTCAGCGGCTAAGCATAAACAATACACACTTCGAGCAGAAACCCTAAAGCAAAAGTACATTTAAAGTATGTGTATCAGAATAATGTAATCAAATGTAATATTATATGTAGGTCTGTGACGAGGAAAACCCGAAGAACACAGCAGATGACTAACGACCAGGTATTAGTAATAATCTCTTTCATACCAATCGTCATAAACTGGTTGCATTCCGTCATCCAGGGTTCCCTACTATGTCACAGAAAGCCAAATCACTATTTTACTGGCCTACAATGCTTACAGATATAAAAAGCACATAACTAATTGTAACACGTGTCATGAAAACAAGGGATACACTAAGACACCTGTCAGTTTAAGGGCCTATCCTGTGCCAAATCAATCCTTGAAAGAATATACGTAGAATTATTAACAGAATTACGAGTCTGACAGAGGGAATAAACACTTCTTAGTGTTAATAGTTCCTTGACACGTTATATAGAATTAATAGCACTAAAAACAAACACCGCAATTGAGTGCGTTACGAATATTTATGAGTGCTAAATCAGTAAATATGGAATTCAACACATAATAATCTGTGACTCGGGTGGTGTAAATCAATAATAATCTCCTTAACACGTTGTGAATTCCTTTCCATTAAGAAAAACCAATAATATATTTTATCACCAGAGTCAATCGGTTTGGTAGAATAACGGATAATTAAATAGGAAGTGTCAATGTCTTACGAGTTACAACTCGTGATGTTGGATCCGAACTGGATTATAGCGGTTCTCGCGGTTTTAAACAATACCTTATCATTGATATCTTGTATCTATAGAATTGATGCCGCAAGTAGCCTTATACGGTACGCCGCTAGAACACTTTTCCACATATTCAAGCCAACCATTAATTTATCAAAGATATATAAAAAAATATATAAATAAATAAATATAAAAAAATAAATAAATATGGATACAAGTGGAGTCAATATAATACACTCCGTAAGAAGTCGGAAGGGTTACAAATTATAATAAAAAAGGAATCACGATAATATCAATAAGCAAAACGTAACCATTAAATATCCAAATATATATGCGTAAAGATTTTAACTCTAACTTAAACGCTTTAGTAATGACAAATAAGCTAAAAGTTCAAACACATATCAAAAACCTACTGACATATTGTCTGTCCCGGTGATTTATATTCGTAGTCAATGAAAAAAAAAAAAAATTAAATAAATAAATAAATAAATAAACTAATAATAAATAAAATAAATAAAAATAAAATAAAAGAGATTTTTAAGTCAGGAAGTCTAGAAGTGAAAATGTTATCTATGGAATAATCCTATATGAATCTTATACAGGGCTAATAATATATATAGAATTTGTATGAAACCTTTTTCATATAGTTTGAATAAGGAATATTTATTTAACATAATGCCAACATGAAACTAATATATTGTTCAATTTTGGTACTGTTTTTTTTTTTTTCAGACATTCTTCTCATGCGGGTGGAGAATTAAAACACTAAAATATCATTTGAAAATACTAAAGTCGTATCTCTTACAGCAAGTAACGTAACTCTTAGCTGGCTGAGAGCAATCTCCTGCCAAGTGACGACGTCATCATTGCCGTATCAGCATTTGTTCCTTTTAACCTCAATAATCTGCTTACACAGGCTTCATCTGTGTGTCGTCTCTGCTTGCAAAAGCAGATTGACTGGAGAAAGGAATGCTTAGTTCATGAACTTCACATGTGGTTCATAGGTCACATGACGGGCCACATAACATATTCTTATCCGTGTGTGTGTGCAAGTAGTTCAAGGGACTTGCAACTCATTTTAAAAAGAATTAATGAACCAATATAAGTAAACGAAATAGAATTTCTATAACAACAAAATGAATTAATTTTTTTTTTTCTGAACCTCATAGACAATTAGAGTCAATAATTCAGCTTATGACATGGGTAAACGGACATTTAGAATTATCAAGTTGTGGATAAGAAATATTTACTTGCAACATTAGCCTATTACAATTCAAGTAAATCACATTCATGGGAAAATGTCACATTTCTTGAAAAACCCAAAGTTTATTTAGAAATTAGTTACATAGTGGGTTTTTTTTTTCGTTGCATCTCCTACCTATTAATAAAGTTTTTAAAAAAAAATTAACCTCAGAGGATGCGCACGAGAAAATTGAATATGAAACTTTTGTTAGGGCACATAGAATCATGATTAATATTCTCTTTGACTCTTATGTTGCCTGGCAATCTTACAAATAGCTCCGTTTCACACTTCTTTGTCTAGTAACTTAACTACCAGTAATATCGATTTTCTTTGGGATTTGTATAGATATCTGTTTATTTTTTTATAATTATGGATATTTTTACAAGTCATCATAGACTTTGGATAGGTTTCACTCATTGTTAATGCCATGGATAAAAAAGTTTGTACAGCGGACTCTTTTGAATTCCAAAATATCAGCGAATTCATGTGGGGTTAAGTCTGGGTCTAAATGGCTCTCTCCCCTCCCCTGTATTTGGATGTCGTCTGAATTTACTTTGCCCTTGTGACAAGTATAATTTCACTTGCAGGCTGATTAATGGAACCTGGTTACAGTATCCTGCAGTACGAGAGTTTCACATCGCAACTTCAAAAAAATCGTTCGTCGCAGCGGACGACTACAGTCGAGTAACAACCGCCTACAATGTGAAAGGAATTTCATGGACTTCTTCGACCGACACCGTATCTCGTCGTTAATCTCGTTTTAATGCGGAACGCTCCAGCGGCTGTCGGAATTCGACTACAAAAGGGACATACTTCCGACAATTACGACCCGAAGGATATTCAACTCTACTTTGCTGGCGAAGGACTCGTGCTGGGATGATCTATTCATCGCGAACGTAATCGTGTAGCTTAGGATGCAGAGAATAAGTATGAGCGCAAATAGAACGTTGGACCCGCCCAGGCAAATTTTCCCCTTGTTTTAACCATTGAAAAAAGGCCGTTTCAATTGGCTAAAGGTGGTTGTCTGGAACTGTGTAATGGACGAAAAGTTGTTCGAAAGCTAGTTAAAAGTGAAGTAGTATAAACCTCGGTCATGTATCCTATATATATAAAGTATCATGTATCCTATATATAATGATCATAAATAACAGAGTCGAAATATATCTTTGCGTGTACGCAATAGGAATCTCTTATATAAATGATCATAAATAACAGAATCTAAATATATCTTTTGCGTGTACGCAGTAGGAATCTATTTAAAGTGCACATATATTAATCATAATTATATGAATCCATATACCAATGTATAAACAAATCAGGTAGCCTATAATCAATCTGTTACCTTTTATCTTCCCAATATCTGCAGTTATATATGAGTTAGTATATTGATTAATGAATCAGAAATCAACGAATCAATCAGCATAAACATTAATAATTTTATCAATTCATATATGATATTTTTTTATCAGTTAAAATATGATTTTTATCATGTTAATCTTCATTCTATGCAATTATCAGAGTACATTAGTATTTTCTTGTAGCATAAGTATCTTAATGAGATGAAGTGAAAAACTGTATCATTATATATATCATGTGATCACTATTATTTACCAATATCATTGTTTTATATTTTATTACTTGAATCAATTCATGTACACCATGAATTTTTATTTACTTATATATATATATATTCACATAGTGTCTGTATCACACTCCTATAAGTCAAATGCAAGTCAAGTTTGAGTAATATTCAGTAGTTGGTTTTGGTAGCTGACCGAGCTAATGTAAGTGTTTACATAATAAAAATATGGAATGTTAGTCCATATATATAAAAGAATAAAACTAAAGAGGTCAACCAGATTGCTTGCAGGAATGTGATCAGACTAGAGACGCTAAAGATGACGTATACAATAAGTATGTAGGCTAAGATAACATGCCGTCACCTGTAGTCATTCATTTGTTTTGAAACAGTCCAAGCTCCCTGCTTGAGACAACTACACGACCTATTATTCAAACGGCCTACGTGATCGTAGCGTGTCTCATTCGATTGTGTGTTCGTATGAAACCATGTCATTGTATGTATGTTCATATGTTCGAACTACTGTCTGTTCCTTCATAACTTGTAACAGAGATGGTAGACAGGCAGAACAGAGTTAGCTATCGTCATTAGAAGACCTGTACCTCTTTACCTAAGCTTTATCATGTAGAGGAATAGGAGTAGCCATCATCATTGGCAGAAGCGATCAAGCTATCGTCATAGAAGACTTGTACGATCATATCTGATCTTCATCATGTAAAACTTCAGAAGAATATACTATTTTTATACCTTGTGTTTTCTACAAGAACCTCACCGAACCATGATAATACCGACTTCGTAAGTGATCTACAAAACCCCAGACACTCCATTGAAGATGGAAGTGCAATACCAACCGACTTAGCGTATAGATTATCGCTAGTCTAACATTACCTCATAGGGCGCCTTATCATACAAGGCACAAGCCCTAATACATCCACCTACAATTCCAGTACCTGTTATTTAGTATAACACTGAACCGTCTTCTTTACCAGAGAGAGAGAGAGAAACGACAGTTAGATTTGCTTTAAACTTGAGAGCACTTTTTTTTTTACCTGGTGCAGTAGTTTTCATCAATTGAGACTAATCCATATTTAAGATATTTAATTATCTAATTAATTTTGTCTTGAGACCACTAAACTAAACAAAAACAAGAAAATGCTGGCACATTTCATAATCATACAAACTCGCATTGTTAAGAATGTAGAAGTCTGTAGAAATAGTTATGTAGGGAATATATTAGCTAGGAAAATCTACTAGTAGAGTTATGGTAGCTGAAGGCGAAGGAGAAATAGAGAGAGAGGTAGAAACTGAATGCAAAATAGGATGTTTGAAAAGTGAGACCCATAAAACCAGTGCCTTCGACACAACAAAATGTGATGAGGCAAGTTGTAAGTGTTGAACCTTGACCCATCAAGTGGGTGGTTACGATGGATCACGGCACCCGCTAGGATTCGCCCAAGGGTGGGACCGGAAACAGTAGGCGTTCATGTTCAACCAATTAAGAATAAATAGGGTGTTCTCCAGTTGAAAAGGAGGAGGAGTCTGATTTATCCTTATTTTCGATTACTTAGTGAAAACAAACTAATGATGACATATGACAGGGAAAAAGTTTTAATCTGTCCTGGGTCCTGAATCAAATATTGGTGCAAATACAATAGAAGCTCAACTTCTCACTACATTAAGAAAACATAATTTCAGGTCTATTTTAAATGTATTATGATGTAAACAGATACTAATAAAGTAAATTCACATCACCGGTGCATCTGATGTCTAGGTCAGTCCCTTACAATGCTCCTGATTGGCTGTTTATAAGCCAATAACGGGACTGGAAACTCTCAGTCTCTCTCAAGAGTTCACATAGGCAGGATGTATGTTCCACCTCTCATGAGGGATACGTCTTTCAAAAGCATCCCTCAGGAGAAGTGGACATACATCCTGCCTATGTGAACGCTCCAGCCCTGTCATTGGCTTATCAACAACCAATCAGGAGCATCATAAGCGATTAGCCCAGACATCAAATGCACGGCTGATGTGAATCTACTATAGACTGAATAATGTGGACTACTAATTTTACTTCAACATAAATGTCGTAGATGACATGATAATGGATTGGCGTTCTGGGAAGATAGAATACTTAGTCCGCATAATTAAAGTTGCCACTTGATCTTTACGAGTTTTGCAGAGATGCAGGTATATATAATATTAGAAGTTTCATTGTTTATGAAACGTGAGCTCCAAAGATATATTTTTGAAACTCTGGACATTACCTTTGTACGTAGTAAATTAATTAAAAGCGAGAATTCTGGCTTTGAAAATCCTTCGTTGAAAACACTGAGTATCGTACTTTTTTTAGCGTACTACCTACTAGCGATAAAAACTGTATGCCCATAGGAGATTGTGGAGGTAATTGATCACTTGTTTACTGCACCTATTCGTAGGATATGATGATCATGAACTTCGTACTTAGGGATTTGAACGATTTATATAAATTTCGTTATACTTAAGGTACACTACTAATATATATATATATATATATATATATATATATATATATATATATCGCTATCTATATCTATCTATCTATATATATATATATATACATATATATATATATATATCGAGATATATATAGAGAGATATATATGTATAAATGTATATATATATATATATATATATATATATATTTATATATACACATATATACATATATATATACATACATATATAGATATATGACTACATATATATACACATGTACATATATTATATATATATATATATATATATATATATATATATATATATATACACACACATATACACACACACACACACATATATATATATATATATATATATATATATATATATATATATATATATATATATATATATCTACCTTACAAGTGTGTAATGTTAGTGAATCACATATCATGTCTTGCTTGCAGACAGGCTGAGCTGTAGGGGCAACTTTCTTGAGTGAAGGAATTTGGTACGTAAGCGTTTTAACCGAGAGACCGCTCTCGTCTTGTCGTCAAGCATGTACATTCGTTTGTACGGATGTTACAGGTCTAATAGACCAGGGCACTTGCGAAAGTCACATTCCTTTTGGTGAGAAGAAAGAGGTCAGTTGGTACACGCCAGGTGACGGGAGAGAAAACCCCCATTGTATAGGTACTATGGCACATATTTTTGTAAGACTTATAAAACCGTTACATTTGAAAAGAGAGAGAAGTGTGAAATACATTCTTTTACTAATTACTTTGAAAAGAGAGATGTGTGAAGTGTATCTTTTATCCATTGTTATCTTTATTACAGATGGGTTCTATTCCATGGTACTAGAGAGGGGATTCTCTAACCTGACTATTATAAAGAACCTATTGACATTCTGGGTCTGGGAGTGAATTCTTAGTCAGGAGGGTAGAGTGATAACTTACTAGTTTTCTTTATGGGCAGATTTGGGTTTTTGTCACTATGACTTGTTAATCATTTTGTTCTATTCTATATTCATCTGCTTTGGGTAATAAATAGTATATTTTTATACTTACGTGATCTTAATAGCCTAATGACATGTTTGCAGACAGAGGGCACCATTGACAACAGGTAAGGGTTTCCAATTTGTGTACTTTTAATAAAAGGGTGGTAAGATATATATATATACACATATATATGTATATATATGTATATATATACACATATATATGTATATATACATAAATACAAATACATATACACACATATATATACATATATATATGTATACTTTACATTCATACATATATACATCTATGCATACATATTTAGATACATTATATTTACATATATTTATATACATGCACTGTATATATATATGCATATACCTATATACGTATATATATATATATATATATATATATATATATATATATATATATGAGAAGTATTATTTTTTCCTTTCTTATTTGTCCCAGATATACTTACAGATAAGTTTGTAATAAGCATAACAGCATTTATGTATCAGTATATAACTCATTAAATCATATAGGCAATAATTTTATAATACATTAACAGATTGATGTACATTAATCATATCGTTTGGCAAAAGCTCTTACAAAGAATAATAACAGTACCAAGAGAAATAACGGCGTTTACAAGGTTCCTTGTCAGGATTGCGGTGGTTGTTACTACGGGGAAAGTGGTAGGGGATTAGAGGTCAGATTAAGGGAACACAAAAGGGCCTATGATCTTCATGCACAGGGCAGCGCTTTGGTGGCTCACGTTTTAATTTAGACCACAGAATTAATTGGAGGTGCACAAATTATTTTTAAAAGCGACGTTTTCTCACGTGAGAAGACTAGTTGAAGGCGCCGCTATAAACATGGGAATATCTTTTGAGGATAACAAGTCGTTTACCAATGAAGACCCTTTTATAAACAGTTTTATTGCCAGGCAATACTTAAAAGAATTTATTTTTAAAACCGACGTTGACCATGTGAACCCTGATGCTCTGCTTCCTCTTCCCCTCTCTCTCCAGATAGCCGACGTCCCAGCGGATGTTTCCGGCTATGGCACCTATGCAGTGCAAGCAGGAGCAACTTCGCAGGTTCGGAGATCGAGGAGGTTGGCGCAACTGCCTGTTGAGATTGGAATTACATAAAACACGAACCAGCACTTCGACGATGGGCTGTTATCATTTTCTCGCCCCGCCCACCTTTTTAGATGCTCTTCGGAGGGAAACTACCCTCTTCATTACATTTTAACGTCACACTGATGAGGAACACCGTTCAAGTGTTCGAAATTTTGTTCTTTTTGTTTATTTTACATACAAATATATTTTTATATATAATTGTGGATATTTTTTAAACAATTTGTTTTCACGGAATTGTGAATTTCTTAACAAAAATTAATCATATCACCGTCATATTCTGATAAGAGTCTTATCTTTTATAATATTGTATTTGAATGAGAAATTGTTTAAAAGTAAAAAAATATTGCAATTTGTTTATGATAAATTTACATGAATGCACCATGAAGAAATTGCTGCTGAAAATGCAGATGTGGAATCCGCATCGGCATACAAACTTGGATAGCTGCCCGGTAGACTTTTTATTCCGCATAGCAGACGAAAATTCCGCACTTCGGCAATACTGCACCCTACCCAGTTGCTACTTAGCACTTTCCAGTCGTCTTATTGTGCTATTGTTAGCAACAAACGCTATATTTGATCATAATTTATTATTATGTCTTCTTTACTATATATTCCTTGTTCTAAGAAGTGGATTTCTTTATATTATTGAAAAAAGGACTTAGTTATTCAAGAGTTTGGTTACGCGCCAAAATATGAAAAAGTTACACAGCTGATAATGACAGCTGGGCATTTTTCCTTATCTCGTCCCGTTAGGCAGTCAAAACATAATTTGATGAAGCTTTGATGTCAAAACGTCTATGTGATTAGAAGTAATATATAAAATACCTTTATTCTAAGTTGGTTTTTATTGATACTTGGATAGTAATGGCATTCAGCCTTGTGAAAGCCTTTATATTTATATATACATATATATAATATATAATAATATCTATATATATTATATATATACATATATATATAGATATAGATATATATATAATATATATTATATATATATATGTATATACACTTCAGGAGGGTATAGATGGAATATGAATTTTAGGGCAAAGGCCAAGTGCTGGAGCCTATGAGGTCATTCTTCGGTGAAACGGAAATTGACAGTAAGAAGTATTAACGGGTGTAACAGGAGGAAAACCTCTCTGTTGCACTGAGAAAAAAATTGTTTGGAGAGATTGGAAAGACAGATGGAAGAAAGAGAATATGAACAGCGGTACAATAAAAGGAATGAAAGGGGTTGCAGCAAGGGGCCGAAGGGATGCTGCAAAAACTCTTAAGTAATGCCTACAGTACACCATGTGAGGTGCATTGACGGCACTACCCTCCTACGGGGTCAGAAGGGTACCACTATAAGCCAAGGGCCACGGAGGTGGAGGGAGATCCCAGCATTGCAGTTACTGCAGTAAAGTAATGAAATCTTGTCGAGTTATTGTTAAATGTTTTGATTAAGTGTCAATGGAAATTTGCAGCAGTAAGCTACACTTGGCAGACAAGTTACAACTGTAAAAGTGAAGGAGGGTATACCAGAACAAAATTATGTAATTTAATCATCTCCACCAAATACCTACTGAAAATACGATAGGGTTTGCTGCCGATGGTACAGCAAAGAATGGAAAGTCATAACTCACTAGGTAGCAGGTTAAGTCTTGTTGCTCCAAATGATGCATAATTATATCACTTTCTTTACTTTGGTGCTTCTGAAGTTGCAAAATTATTAACCAGGCATTATGAGGCCTCGGTAAGAACATTTTCACTTATTTCTTGAATAGTGCTAAGAGATAGCAATGTTCAGTTTGTGGCCAAACAGAGCTTCACGAAATTGTACATCCAGCTCGGACTTACCATCTTCTTAACCTGTACGTTTCCAGTAAATATACAGAGGCACTCCTCAACATCATCAACAGCATTCTGAAGAGGTTCAAAGACCCATTTGTTTTACGTATACATTTTATGTTCCTCAATTTCGTATTATACCTAAATTTGCTATTTCGCCGAGAATCATCACACCTAAATAAAAATTGTAGAAACGATGCGGGTTTGTAAGATTAGCTTCTAGATCTTCATGAAAATGATATGGTTTTAATTAAGTTGTCATTTTTCTGCCCTTTAACCTTTGTGAAAAATGCCCAGAGGCCATATATTATCAAGGTTGGTTTCGTAGCGTCACAACAGATGCTTCAGAAAAAAAGTGAACTTTTGTGCCTGTGATTGTAAGTGCAGTCACTGTGAATGACATGTTAATTATTATTTTTAGAGCATATCCTTTTTATAGTTCATCAGGTAAACAAACTCAAAACCTGATTCGTCGTACAAAGAAAAACAAAACAGACAAGCAGCATTTGACACAGTGGAATTGTGTTTGATATCCACATGCTCCTTTGTCGCCTCTGTTTCAGCGAATTTTACAGTTCTGTATGAACTAGGAAATAATTGTCTCCATATGCTGTCCAGTGCTATCTTGCTGCCATTAATAACACTCTTCAAAATGCTTTCCTTGCTTCAAAAGGCCCACGAGATCCAATTTCTTGAATGGATTTCTTGTTTGAAGATATGCGCTGGAGATAACTCGTCCCATTATTGCACTATCCAATGCTCCATTTATTATTGGTTTCAGGAGGCATGTATATTACAGCAGGATGTCATTCAGGCTCAACTGATAATCACGCCTGTAATAAAAAAAATAATAGTGTCTATAAAGAAATCGAATTTCAACAGCGGAAATCTTTGACACAAGGAATTAATGCATTCAAGTACATGCTTTTAGACAGGGTGCTCACTTCCTAAGCAGGAGTGTTTCACTTCCTAAAACTTAATTTGACAATTGTTGATATTCGTGAAGATCCATTGATATGTTTTCATTCCAATGAACAACTTCGAAAGTCAAAAACCCAGCTGTCTCCTTCCAAGCAACCCTATGAGGCTGTTTTGGTTTGGGAAAGGAACAAAATGAGGTAAAGTAAATATTGATAAAGACATGTTTATTATTTATTCCAAAAATATGTCAAAATAAAATGGAGAAATTAAGGACACTCTAAATAATTTCCTTGTTATACCTTAATCTAAGAAATAACGTTCTTTACTGTTTACACATGTTTACTCTATTTAAATTATTTTAAGGCCTTATACTGCATTGAAACTTGAAAACCCCTACATAGATAGCAAAAATAACTGCCGAAAGGCTCTCTCAAAGATTCTCAAGCTAATTCTATGATGCAGAAGCTCCAACTACAAAGAAAACAAATGAAAAGGAATCCTAACTAAACAATCCCGCCATGATGCTGTCACTCTAACTTTGTAAAATGGATATCACTCACATAAAAACATACATTCATGATAGCATACATTGATACATACATTTATACATAAATACAGAACACAAACATACAGCTATACATCTGAAATAACCAAACACACTTCCGCTTATCCACAAACACTTGCTCTCTTACACGTTTTCTAAACATTATTATGCAATACTGTTTGGGTATTATATTCAGTATAAATGTTTTGTTAACTACATATTTCATACAAATATTGAGGATATCTCATTATCACAATTATTAGAGAAGTGGCTGTACTAGAAATAAAGTTCAGGAAACAACATAGTGTTTTCATTATAGCTCTAAGCTTTAACTGCCAAATTGCCGATATTTTTAATGCTTTTTTAAGTTTCATGTAAAACTGTGTCAAAACACCAAATGAAGTGAAAAGGAGTTCAAAGCATGACAAGAATGATGTAAAGAAAAAAAAATACACGTTTCTTACAGGTATTTTAGAGGTAGAAATCAGATTCTAATGAAAGCTAACGGTTTCTCATAGCAATACAGATCTACGTGAATATTGTACATGTTGTTGTTGTTGGAAATAAGGAATTGGTGGCTTACGGAGGCCTCAATACAAAATATGGGTAGTATTCCAGATTCCTGTAGATAGCTGTGATGAACTAGAACACACGTTTTCTTAAATTTTATGTTTGTTATACAAGATGGGCTAATCATCGGGTCAACAGGACTACACTGTACACTGAAATCAGGAAAAGTATTAAAATGCTTATCGTATGGTACAATATCATGGGGAGAAGCATAGAAGGGTTAAGGACAGATGGCAAAGCCAACAGTCAAACCCTACGATGAAGAAATGAAGATGTTATAGTTTCAACAGTCTAATGAATAACTATTGGAAAGCATCTTGACCATAGAGTATGCTAAGTTCCTCTTCATTATAAGGAGGGAAGCAGCCATCCAGGTACTTCTCTAAACTCTTGAAGAGGTGAGACTGCACCTTTTCCAAGTCGTGGCCTTCGTCAGTGTACGTCTGTTGTCTGAAAAGAAACAGATCTAATTTAGATGTATGAGTCTGAGTACTCGTAATTTGTATAAATGGATTCGACCGCTTTTGTTTTATTTCACTTGCATTTAACATCCACTTTTCACTTGCATAAAGGAGACTTTGCTCAATAACCCTTTCATACATCCCAATCTTCTTCTCCAAGTCTTTTACACAAACTTTACTATGGTCCTTACTTCACCTTACTTGTGTGACTTGACTCTTATTCCATAACTTAAGATTTCAGTGTATGTCATGTACATGGGACCCTTAAGATTTCAGCCAGGTAGCGATATCAAATGGAAAATCCACCAATACCATGTTTAACTGGCTTACTCTAAGCTTTGATGTCTTCAAATAAACACAAAATAAGGATAAAAAAACGCTACTGAGAATATTATAGGCAAAGACTACTGCAATCACTGGGAAATGTCTGAACAATTAAAATATTGAGCAAAAATAATGTATGCTTGCTGTGTTTATCAAGACGCTAGAGCTTTTTATAACGGCTTTCATAACTTTTTGTGGAGTCCTTCATAAGAGAATGAAACTGAAATTGCATTCTAGACAAATTAAATTTTGAAAGGGATGTAGCACAAGCTTCCAGCAACAAGTGAAAGCTCTACTTTTGCAGCATAAAGCTTACCTAAAAATAATGCCATTTTTAGTAAGAGCTCTTGATAGTTTGAGAGTGTGAGCATAATGAACATCAGTGTCGGCTGTTCCATGAACAAGTAGTAAAGTGCGGTTCTTGAAGTCGGCTGCTCGTAATAGCAGAGAAGTTTCTTCGTAGCCGCGATAATTGCCACCAGGTTCCACTCGCGCTGTTCCCATGTATTTCTCACTGTACGCTGATGCTGTAGACAAAATAAGCACTTTTACTTCATGTGGTTTTCATAAATACTTTGTACTATCTAATCTAATTAATGTAATAAAGACTAGAACCAACCTTGTATGTCAGTGAAAATACTTTGTACTTTTTAATCTAATTACCAAAATAAAGACGAAAACCAATCTTGCAAATCAGTGAAGGTTTCAGGGAAAACTAACTTGACATAGCAGATTTAAAAAATATAATAGGACTGAAATGTACTCCATCACGTTCATCCGACCATGATTTAGTCTTTCCCTTTTTGAAATACCTGTACTAAACTATCTTACAGACTACTCACTCCTGAAGTCTCGTCTCTTCCTGACATTCCTATAATTATGGAAGTTTCCTGAAAAGTAGACCTTACCATAAAGTGACCAGTCTGTGATAGGGCTAACAACAGCTGCACATGCGAACACGTGATCCGTGTCTTGGGACAGCAACCTAGCTGCGTTGTAGCCACTATGACCCCAGCCAAATGCTGCTACCCTAGCTGGGTCCATAAACTCTAGTTCGGCGACGAGTGACCTGAAAGGTGCAATTATTCAACTCAGTAATAATAAAGAATTCTGTGGTAGTAGTTAAAACTCAAAATAACCTTTAGAAGATTAAATAGGTTTCAGGCATACACCACAAAGACAGTAAAGTCTTATTTGTTATTGAAAGCTTTCCCAGTACTACAGTGATAGTGACTTACTTCATGACGGAGATGTGATCCTGAACTTCTATTTCTCCAAGATGCCACGCAGGTTTATACATCGATCCCAAGTCTTGGCCAGCACCTCCTCGGACGTCTACTTCCATTACAATCCATGACCTAGAAAGGACCATATTTGAATAAATCATTTTTGGTTAATATAAAAAAATTAAGCTCGTTTCTCAAACTCAGTGCGTCTGATAAAAATTACTATTGACATACATTTGAGAAAGCAGCATGGTAAAAATAGGAAACTGCATGAAGAGTAATCGTCTGACATTATTACAACACTTTCAGTTGTGGAAAATACAAGGAACATAAATCTGTCCTGAGAGGTTTTAAGCTAGGAGCAATGGAACTCGGCTTATTGAACTGGGTATCAACATCATTCCACGGTAGGAATTAGGTTAATGATAGAGACATTTCTCATTCAACACATGTTTTTTTGGAAGGATAATCACTAACTATCCATCATTCAGTTGTAAGAAGCATTACATTTATGTAAGTTCATTGGTTAATGAAGCTTTCAGAAGGCTAACATCCTATTTAGTACAATATACAAGACTAAACATAATGGCAACAAAATGAAGTAGTAATCAAAAGGTAATAAAAGGGATGGATATTCTTAGTCTGAAGAGGGTATGAGAAGAACTTGCAGACCTTCACAATATACATCTTGCTAAATTGTTAACTTGGCAGCTGCTCTCATTTATGAATAAAATGCATATAGCTTTCACTAAATTCTATCTCATCCCAGTAGAAAAATCATTTACAAAAACTGAACAGACACTGAAAAAAGGAACTAAATTACATTCAGTATCCTGGTGAATGTCAGTTGAAAATGTGATCAACAAAAATATAAGTCCAACTTACTTATTTGAAGCTAGATATGTTCCCCAGTCGACTTTCCATTTGTGGTTAACATTCTGTTGAGCTGGTACACCTCCAACGCGCACTACAACGGGGTGAATGAATGCTTCGTCGTCCTTGAACTCTGGGGGTACATTCAGTCTTACCTGCAATTGGAATATGAGTATAACAAGAGTTCACCATATAAACTATGTATAGAATAATTCTGAATCAAGGACTGTCCTGGACAGTGAAACTAAAGATAATTCATTTAACAAAATACTTACATTATTTTTGAGTGGTCAAAATCAACTCTTGTAAAAAGGCAATTTGCGTGTACTTTTTGTCGTTCCACGTATGAGTACATATAGCTCTACCATCCTTCAAGTGCTTCATCAATAACTGTTTAAAATTTTGCTCATTTCCCATATATGCTGACAGCCAAAACCAACCCCTAAGAATTATCCCCTTGACTTTAGTTAAAGTCCGAGAAGAGTATAATTCACATTTTACTATCATCAGCACGAATACCTTCTTGCTGTAATACAAATGTCATTTAAATGTAAGGTCCTTTAAAAACAAACCCATCGTGTCAGCTAGCGCATGAGAATTCAAGACAGTGTAGAATCAAACTTCTTGTTTTTTCCATTCATGAGGCAAAATGTGTTCTATTTACATAGGTGGAGGCTCTAAGACGCACCTGAGCAACAAATCCATCTTCTAGCTGTACACGATAATGCTTTTGTTGCGGCCATGCCATCTCTCCACTTATCCTTTGTAATTCTGAGTTATTGTGGATGTACAGCTGGATCTCTCCATCACTTATAGAATATAGTATTGTATGGGGCACGCCGGGGCCTTCGCACTGCAACACAACCTGTAAGGGAAAATCAAAATAATATACTAGAAATACCTCTAAGAATGACCCACTGCGTTTGTTTTGTTTCTATAGTGTTTTTACGTTGCATGGAACCAAAGGCTCTACGTGATTTCTGAACCGCGTCGAGAGTGAACTTCTATGACTCACTGTGTCCATTTTCAAGTTTAATTTATTGACTGAATCTATTGACGTATTCAACACATCTTTAGACGACGAGGTACAGCTGAGATTAGGTTTTAGTCGGCTTTGTGGAGCATGATATGAGATCTTAAAGTATTCTATGTTAATGAAAATTATCCTAATGATCTGAATTGAATACAACTGTAGACAAACTGATCCATGGAGACTAAATCAGTCTGAATTATTTCAGGGAAGAAGAAAAGTCTTATTATCTATCATTCATTCAAACATGGAATTATGAGGAAACATATCTCATTCAAGATATCTTGCCTTCCAATATCAGTGAGGATAAAATTCATAAATGAGTAGGAGTGCACCATCATGAAGAAAAGAATTATTTACCTCATTAAAGTTGTTGGGTCCCATAAAAGGAGTGAAGTGCCTGCAAGCTGGGGTAGTGTAATTAAGATCACAAGTAAGGCACTCCTGCAGGTGTGGGGTAGTTGCTGACAAGTCCATGACGCGCCATAAATGACGATCCCTGGCATCTTTCTCCTTGTTCGCAACATAGTATCTGGAATGTAAGGTGTTTTTAGTTTTGCAAGCACTTGGTATAACAATTAAGGAACTTTCATGATACGAACTTTAATTATGCATGGGATGTATGGCATTTCTATGCATATGGAAGATTACTCTGATGTTACACGAAGTTTTGATAATCACTATATCACTGGATGTAAAATACATATTTCCAATTTTAAAGTACATACTAATCTCAAAGGGCATTATTTTGCAGAAGCTGGTGAGTGAGAAGTAGGTATAATCTTAGGGAGCGCAACCTTCTAAAGCATAATGTTTTTTTTTACCTGTCTTTCAGTAATCGTCATAACAGAGCAAAATATCAGAGCTTAAACCCATCCCATAAATTTCAGTCCTTTTGAATGTTATCTTCTCAAGCAAAGCTGCACAAAGCGCATCTTGAGAAGCATTATATAATAAGTGGCTGTAACCTTGAAGAGCATAAACTCACAAAGCCTTATCAAACGAGCGCAACCTTTGATTTTGATAGAGCAGCAGACAATGTGTAGAGACTTTCATAAAGGATTCTGAATCAGACGAGACTTATTATAAACAATAATGTTAAACTTTCACTGGATTCTCGTAACCTTGAAGAACATAAACTCACGAAGCCTCATCAAACAAGTGCAATCTTTGATTTTGATAGAGCAGCAAACAATGTGTAGACACTTTAATAGAGGATTTTGAATCAGACAACACTTCTTATAAACAATGATGTTAAACTTCACTGGATCCTCACAGGGGATAAATTAATTCTTGCACCATCACTCACACATAATGGTTGACAGTATCCCAGGCGAGAATAGAGAACACAGTATAGGGCCCGAAAGTAAGAGGCATGTTGTGGTTAATTTCAGTATTTCCCTGTATGATATGAGGATAGGTCCCGAGGCTCCCATCCACCAGGGGCGCTATGCTTATGAACGCTGTTCCATCTTTCGTGAAGAGAGGGGCGTCCTTTACGATCACCCATTTCTCAGGGCCACTTTCTTCAACATAAAGCTGCAAAAGAAGATAAAAACCCAGGATGAGAAATAAGTAAAATGTTTTTGTGACATGCTTTTCATTGTCTAATACATGTTTTTATGTGGAGAAAACAGATTTATAGTAATAAAAAACAAGCGGTTGCAATTATGCTCTGTTGCTTCAACATTGTCAAGAAGCTATGGTATGATTGATGTTAAAATATTAACTTTTAAATGGAATTCTGACTGCATAACATGAATTACTATGAAATGACAATAGAGGAAGAGGATTCAGTCTTGAGATAGTATATGAAACCAGTCAAGTCAAACTGTTCTCACTAGGGATTCCACATATCAGTATTTAATACTGTAGTCTAGATTTCTGCAAAAACAAGTCTGAACACCTGAATGAACAGGTGCATCATTATCTGTTAAGTCTGTTTTCTCTTTCATCTTTTAGGTTGTCACTGATTATGATACAATGGAAGGAAGTGAAATAGACTTGCCTCTTCACAGAACCACAATGGAGTAGAGCATGTGGTCACGACACTGACGTTTTGAGGTCGATTTCTCCATACAACTGCCACTCTTTCTTCGTCTATCCATCCCACTCCAGTAAAGTAGTGATCCCTGGGAAAAATAATTCAATTTAAAAATGTTCTTTCTTAATCGTATCGACTACAAAAAATCCTCAAAATAAAATTCACTGCAATGTCAATTTCTTGTTTTTGGGTTACAAAGGCAGCCAGGAATTCTGTGTTCCCCAGATTAATTGGAATGACAACCCTTACCAGAGAATCTGATCTAAGATGTTCCAGTACCCAAGAGCCAGAAAAACTGAGGCACTGTGGTACTATTCTTTTATGTATTTTATTTTTAAGAATAACGTGGTTTTTGTCATGAGCACTTGAAAGTGTATCCATGAAAAAACTAAAATGTAACAAACTAATCCCCTGAGGCAATAAAACATTTAACTTGGAATTCATAACGTTTATGGATAAATTTAACAACTGAGTCATAGTTCATCAAATATGTTCAGACAAAAGATTTTCTTGATTTCTTGGTGTGACCATATGTACTCATTACGATTAATTTCAAAGACCCAAAGTCGGTTGGATGGATGTTGCATTTTCTGGTGTCTTGCTCAGCTGCAAAAAGACATTGATAACATTATCAATATAATAAAAAAAAGGGGGAAATAGTATAAAATGACTTGAAGTCTTAGGCTTCTAGCTTAATGTAGGACTTACAATTGAAATCTTTGAAGGTCGCTTTCTGAGAGACAGGAGACAAAGAATGTAATCCAATGCAAAGGGGGAAAGGTTGGGGCGGGGGGGGGGGGGGGGATGTAACTACTGGGTATACATTAAAATTTGGGAATGTAATGATAATATATGATAAGATTGATCATTCTGGTAGACAATTGCATTTTTAGAGCTTTAAAAGATATAAGGGATCAGAAAGGCGAATTAACTACTACTGTTTAAATATTACAATGGTTTTTTTTTAAGTTTGAATAAAGGAATGAACTCTTTACACGTACGATTAATGATAGGAGCAGTTAACAGTTTGGGTATTGATATGCGCACTTAAGTTTCAATCATAATATTGTTTGTTTGTATGGTGTTTTTACGTTGCATGGAACCAGTGGTTATTCAGCAACGGGACCAGCGGCTTTACGTGACTTCCGAACCACGTCGAGAGTGAACTTCTATCACCAGAAATAGAAATACACATCTCTCACGCCTCAATAGATTACCCAAATAGTTCAAACTGAAAGGAATCCTTCTTTGTTTAAATATGATGTTACAACTCTGACGACCTAAAATAAGTGATTTCCATAATAAACTGCATTATATTGTGCATTATATAGGGCCTATATCATCATCATTTATGGTAGGAAGATGGCAAAGATCAGTAGCTTAGGTATAGGTCACCACTGAATCTTGTGAAGACTGTGGAGACTTTTGAAATGTTATTATTATCTTTTATTAACTTTATTTATAATTGTATTATCTTAGTTTTATTATATTTATTTTTATTTTTACTATCATGATTTTAAAATTATTAATCTTAATTTTAATTTGTTTTATTTTTATTTTGTTTTATTTCTTGTTTTTATTTTTTATTATTTATTTTTAAGTTTTGTTTTATTTTGGATTTCTAATATTTTTATTCTTATTTTCATTTTCACTCTTATAAATTCCTATTTTATTTTTATTTTTGTTATTTTATTTCTCTTTCTACTATTTTTATTTTTATCATTATTATTATTTTATTATTTTCAATTTATTTTTTTTCTAAATTTAAATTTCTATTGTTTTTTTCACTTTAAAAGGAACCACCAACTCCCTCTCTCTTTCTTGAAACCCTTTCATAGTTAACTATGTCAAACAGTGAAAAATCTTTTGAACGTTTTCTCCTCTTAATATGAGCTTTTAGTTTTAAAATTGACGCATGAATATAGGAGTGATCACAGCATTGCTTTTTCTCTGGATGACTTGGTTAGGTGGAAACGGCTTTGTATAAAGTGTGTGTATCTCTCTCTCTCTCTCTCTCTCTGTAAATAAAAAATAAATTATGTAAATGGAGAGATGCTGTTTGAAGACAAAGCAGTGTTCTATATAAGTACTAAGTAATAAACAGTAGCCTCTTAACTAATCAAAAGATTTATATGTCTGGCTTTTTAATAAGTGGCAAAATCTAATGAGAATAAAGAACCTGCCCACGCTAATCTGTATTTTACACTTATCATGCAACTTAAGAACTTTATCTGTAAAATGCACCACATCTTAAATGGCTACCTAGCACATAAACTTCAAGAAAAGGTAGTTGAAAAGGAAACAGGGAACCCATGCCAAAAGGGCTGAATAGAACACTATCACCTCTTCATAAGTATTTCTGTCCTTTTATGAACTATGAGCCAATAAAAAACAAAATGTAGAAAATAATTCGATGTTATTTCGAGCTACTGTTAGCCTACTAGTAGTATATGGATTCAGCTAATGTTGTTAAATAACATATACCTGAAATAGTGCCGTCCACCTTTTATTTCATTCAAAGCTCTATACCATTGGGTTATTGACAACAGCTGTCTTTATTCAAAATTAATTAATTCCATTCTCCTTTGTTTAAGCAGCCTTTAGGCCACATTGTTTGGGGGGCTAAGATTCCTGGGATAAAATGATTAGCCATTCTTTTATGTAAAACCGCACAAAATAACGTTATCCATTTTTGCTATTTTGATGGCAAATCTTATTGAAATAATCCTTAAACTGATGGTATGATTTCAGTTATGAGAATATGGTGAAGGTGACGCTATCCGAGTGTTGCACTTTGGTTGGTAAGTGAGTTCTTCCATACGAACACCAACGGACCTGTTAACTGTCCCTTATCCAGACCAGGCTTGAAGATGCAACATAAGGTATAATGTACAAGGTAAGAGACAAAATGTGGCAAGTGGTCATGCATTTGCTTTGAGGCCCGGGATCCTTTACTGATCAGATCCCTTCTTGTTGATTACTCGAGTTTGGGGAAGGGGCAACGGGTTTTATGAGATTTACATACAGCAATAAATACTTAGGTCTGAACTTCTATAATGCTTGGTTGCCCAATCAAAGCAACTGGCGAGTAAGTCATTCAAACTTTTCCCCATTCTAGCCTAGTAAGGTGAACTTTGCTTGCTTAAAAACAAACCATAAACTACTTTGTGAATGTAAATGCCTTTCTCTTCAGTCCTACATGAATATTTTGCTCTCGTACCGAAAAGCCTGTTTTTTTTTTTTTATCAATGAATTTTTCTCTAAGTTTTCCTTAGTTCATGTTCTCTCCTTGCTGGATGCGAGTTTGAACAACATAAGGACTGACACTTATCCTCTCAATCAACTGTTAGCTATAACACACACATATACATATATCGATATAAATATTTACACTTAGTATTGTAAATTACTTATTCAACATCAAGCCGTTTCAGAAACCTAACACAATGTGCCTTCCGAAAAAGACAAGACAAATGATTACTGCCATGTTCATAAATTAACTGCCGAATCATGGGTGAACCCCTTCATCGCCACACAGGGAGGGCTCTAGCAAGCACTACGACCCATCCCATTCCCATAAGAGGCTGCTAGTTCCGTGCCCTTCTCCTAGCTGACTAACCAGGTGTATAATTCACAGCTTAGGTAAACGTCCTCGTTGGAACTCATGGCTCCGACTTCGAAAGACTAAGTAACCCATTTTCGAACTCCATATGACTGCATACGAAGACACACTACCTTATCACATGATCTTTCTCGTCTTAGAAATAGACATTATACTTAAGACAAATATTATCACAACAACAATACAGCAGCAGGATTGGGAAGGGAACAAACCACACTCCCACTGACTGGTCTTTGACTCTTGAGGGTGGCTTCAGGTCCTGTGGCTTGGCTGTGGGCTCGCCGATATCGACAACCCAGAGAGTTGCTACTGGGTTTGGCGTGTCCACCTGGAAAGGTACGACAGGGTGTAATCACACATTCAGATGCCATAGCATAGGGCCATTCAAAATCGTATGGAAAATTGCTTACGAGACTACGACACTACTAAAACTGACAAGTCTTTTTTTACCAATCAATACTCAGAAAAGATGAACCAAAGGAAGATGACACCATTTGAGACTAATCTGACTTAATTTCGTTAACAGGATCGTGTTTTCCTTGGTTCTTAGTCATCCCCGTACTTTTACCGTTCCCAAACACCCTAGTTACTTGGCATAAAAATCTCAGGGTCACTGGACTGCTGAATATGCTGCCACTTGGCCCTGATAGTTATTAGTTCACTAGTCTTATACGTGTTCCATTTACCTTAGGGTATCTCACTTTTCGGATGGTTGAATACTGCTCGGTGTAGATGGGTATCTTCGCCTCGTGGACTCTGGAGTCATTGAACGTCGCGTAACACAGGCGTTTCCCTTCTTTGCTCGGCCAGATGGCGGACACCGAATGAAGGACGTAATCTGGAAGTAAAAAAAGTCTATGAATAACCCAAAGGTTAAAAAGAGTACTACGTAACAACTGGCAGATGTTTAAATAAAGAAGAGAAATGACCATATGTAAGTCATACTGTAGCGGTAGACGTTTCATTAAACACTTGAAACTCGAAGACGGGAAACTTTTCTCCGGAAGATGAACTTCTTACGTCTCATGAAGACTGTTGTATTGCGACAGACATATTAGTATAAATCTTCCCTAAGCTAGATCGTATAGTGTGCTATCAACATGCTCGCGGTTTATCTTCCGTTCATTGTCAATGTCCCAAATCATACTAGGCTCCATTTCTAAAAGAAACTTTCCCAATATGGAATTTTTGATTTTTGTTTGGCGCTGAAAAACCCCGAATACCCTTGATTAGTCTTGACCTAAAATCCTAACCAACAGTCCCCAAAGAAATGAATCGAGCTATTTTTATCGATCTTCATTTGACCATTTGACAGAAAGTTAAGGTAGATTACTTTCATATAATAGGAAAGCGGATATGAATATAAACGCCCCTTGCCTACTGGGAATATGATTAATTATTATGAAATCTATCGTATCTCCAATCGTATTAACGTCGTGACAGAAAATATCTTTTAAAAAATTCAGTTGTGGATTACCCTAATGATATTGTAATAGTAAGCTGACAGCTTTTTATGGCCAGGGAAAAGCATTGCAGCTCTACGAAATGATAAACTATTTATCTAAAGCTGCTATGCGTTCGACTTTGGCAAATCTCGGTGGAAAAAGAGAACTGGTTAAGGGTTTCATCAAGTTGTCAACGAAAAAAAAGAAAAAAAAAAGAAGGAATAATTAATGATGCGGAATACGGCATATCACCAGAGCAAAGGCCTCTGGGGGCAATACTCCAGGCCAGGATCGAAAATGAAGCGGTAGGCCTACGCGCAATAATTAAATTTAATCCTCTTAGCCTGGGCCAAGGGGGATTCGACCTTTTCCCTTCCCTATTCAGAGCTCATATTGCTTCACAATACGTTACGTAGATTTGGTTGGGATCTATTTTTGTTGACGTGATGCCTATATTTCTCCCGATTAACAGAAATCATAGCGTGCGCGGATGCACTAGCCTGGAATGCAAACATTAAACCCGAGATGAAATTTTATTTTGATATATCAAGCTCTTATTCCCTGAAAATTCGGTTAAACTGAATTGAATTGAATGTAGATTTTAGGCCAAAGGCCAAGCACTTGGACCTATGAGGTCATTCAGCCCTGAAACGGAAAATTGACAGTAGAAGGTTTGAAAGGTGTAACAGGAGGAAAACCTCAAAGCGGTTGTGCTATGAATCAATTGTTAGGTGACGGTGGAAGGTCACGGAGACCAGCTGGAATCGCTCAGATTCCATCATTTTTAAGAACATGAGTAGTATCATTAAGTCTATAACATTCCAGTTTTATGACAGGACATTTTTTGTTTTTACAAAAAGCTTATTAGCAAATAACACAAGACTGATGAAACCGGTGGGATGAATCTACTTCCATTGGTGCTATCCACTAGATCAGAGCTAGTGAACAATGCTTACCAACTCGAAAAAACCCATAACTGACAGTTGGGTTTTAATGTCTTCACAGTAAAAAGGGCGTTTGTCCTCCAATTCGTGTGTGTGCGTGTGTGTGTTTTCATAGGTCGACGGTGATCTGCAATCATGAAGCTCGAGGGAAGGTTAAAGCGCTCGTTACAAATATCTACCGTTTTAGAAACTGACCCTAATTATTGATTTTCCCTTCCTGTCCTCGATTTAGAAAACGGCTTGGCACAATCAATCACAAAAACGAAACACTGCTTGAATGCACCTGCCGGAGACCACAACCAACTTGCACTATACAATGGAATGAATGACACAACTTGCGTCGTGATCAGTTGTTTACAAATGGCAAACATCACAATATCATAGTTATATATCGCGAGTAGACGGGACAAGATTTCTCACTGACGTGTTCGGCGTCCCTTCCAAGCTAGATATATTAAGAGGGGGCTTTTAAGGTCCTCTTCTGGGTAATTAAAATGACAAATTACTGACAGGGATTTCCAGGGTATTCGGGAGTTTTAAGCTCCTCATTTGAGGCGAGGTAATTTGTCCGCCTCTGTATCGTGAGAATACGCTCTGGGGATACTACACTTTCTGTCTCTAATGATCTTCCGTGGATGTGACAAAAACAACCTTATATATTATATATATTTAAGGGATTGATTCGAACTAACAATCTGACCGTCGAACCTAGCGAAATAAAAAAAATGTCAGTTATTGACACAGTTTTGCATGGCCTATTATAGTAATTTCTAACATGTCAATTTTTTTTTCTTGGTCAAAAGAAATAAGTAACTTTAAATAAAACTTTTCGCTTTTAGTACATATTTTTACTGAAATTATTCCAAAACACAAAAAGAAATTATTATTAATAATGTATTAGTAAATAATTTGGGTTCCGCCGGAGTCAGCAGGAGCAAAGGTAATAAATATGATTTCAAGAGAAGTCCATGATACGCAACGGTTGTTAAAAAGGCCAAGTTTATTAAAAAAAAAAAAAACGGTTTCACACTAAAGAACCGGTGCATCATCAGTCTGTGAAAAGTAAAAGACACAATAAAATACATTGTTAGCATAAAAGGAATTCACAATGCAATTAAAATTTACAAGTTAAAACAATAAAAAGTAAAAGCATAAAAAGCACATAAAACAGAAAACAAAAAGAGACTATCAAAACACCAACCGTCCATAAGCAGGAGAGAACAGGGAATGACATACAATGGCGTCCAAGGCCAGACGACAACTATGCCAGATACAAAGTTTCTGAGGAAGTATTACTATTGAGAGAGGGAACCAGTCTTTTAATATATAATGATTCTAAAGTTGTTAAGTGGTCTGGGTCCCTTACATAACCAATTATTGAGAAGTGTTGTTTCAGGACTTCGGTTTTACATAATGTGGCATTATTTTTAATATTAGAAAATTCTGGCTGCTTGATTCTTTGGCCAGTGCGAAAGCTAAAACCCAAATGGCTGCAATATCTGACCTGCAGTAACCTCCGCGGACATCCAGGGCAAGTGAATTCATGAACCACATTGGATCGCATGAAATACTGCAGGCGATCTTTGAAATTAAAAAATGATCCTATTGTACATGGGTTGTTGGAAATAAGTTTGACTTTAAGACAGGGGATTTCCTGTGCAATTATTCGTGTGAGATTTAAGGAAAATTTAGAGTCAGGCATATACGGGATTGAGGCATAGAATAATTTTTTGGGAACTTCAGAGTTGACAGTTGGAGGTTGTAAAAATTGTGTTAATAACTTATTGGTGATTTTATAAACTATATCTTGTGGATAGGAGTTTATCTTGAAAAAGTTGTGAATTCTTTTTATGCTAATAATGTATTTTATTGTGTCTTTTACTTTTCACAGACTGATGATAACCTGAGTCTTTAGAGCGAAACGTTTTTTTGTTAATAAACTAGGCCTTTTCACAACATGTGTATCATGGACCCTCCTGAAATCCATATATATATATATATATATATATATATATATATATATATATATATATATATATATATATATATATATATATATATATATAAGTCTTTGGGAAGTTATCTGCCAAAGAGATTTATCCCAGATTTATTTCAAGTTTTCATGTTGCCGCTTCATGACAGCATATATATATATATATATATATATATATATATATATATATATATATATATATATATATATATATATATATCATGTATATATATATACATATTATATATATATATATATATATATATATATATATATATATATTCTGTCATGAAGCGGCAACATGAAAACTTGAAATAAATCTTGCATAAATCTCTTTGGCAGATAACTTCCCAAAGACATTAGGAGACTTATGCACTTACTCAAAAAGCTCACCAACAGTAAACTGAACGCCCCACGGTACATTCACCAAATCTTTCCACCACTCAAGAAATTCCTTCAAATATTCTAGCTCCTGCTTCCACAGACACTCATCAAAGGTTTTCACTCACTATTATTTGTACACATCTTTTTACAAAAGCTCGATTCACCTATTCCCTGACTCGTCTCTTCTGTCATCCCATCGTCATCCGTTCAAACTTATTCCAAAACGGCCTATAAACTAAATTTTTTCCATTCTCCCACCATCTATATTCATATTCACTGCTTCATCTCGGTTTTTCGCATACCCTCACATTCAACTGCTTACTCCCGTTCAATTTCACTTCATTTAACTTTCTCCTCTTTCATTAGTTTCTGCATTTCCTCTTCACTGTCTCCTCCAATCTTCCATCACACCATGCAGCAGCCCTTGTATGCCCCGTTCAAAACCCCCTTTACTTAACCTATAATTTTGCGCGTAAATATACTGTTCTTTGATGACTGTGAACTCTGTCCCCTAATCTCCCCTGTTTCGTCCCCATGTACAGCAAACCAATCATCACCCGTCTCCCTACAAAACCCATCACACGCTCCACTCCCATCAAATGAAAGCTTTTATTACCGTTTTATTCGTCCTTGACACCACACTTCTCCCAACACCCCCTCCATTCAATCGTGGACCCTATAGGCTTCGTACTTTTTATTTTTATTTTCGTCTTCTCACGTGACTGTTTCTTAACAGACATTTGAAATAACTTTCTTTAATAGGATCTATTATGCCATCAAGGCGACATATCCTCTTATCGCAGTGTCCAGAACACCCTTCATTAAGCACTATATATATATATATATATATATATATATATATATATATATATATATATATATATATATATATAAATTTGTGTTCCCAACATGTTGTTCCCGCCAGTGGCACTAATAAGAAGATATCTTAATCGCTCCCTTACGAACTACGTCAGCAATTATCTTTAAAAAAAAAGACAAGCAATACCTTGGTAGAGATAATCAGTAATGCCGTTATAGATAGTATGTTGTTCCCCAGTGTTGGTGATCCTTATGACGACGGGAGAAGTCGGAGATTTCTTTATATACACGTCATTTTCGTGGACCATCACGAGCGAAGCTTCGGCCCCGGGAATCCAAGTCGCGTGCTGCAATTCGGGATGGCCGTTTGGAGATGGAAAAGGAGTCACCAATTCGACATGCCTGAGGAGGAACGGACGAAAAGTATTGTTAGTAAATTACATCTTCTATGGAAATTAAGGTATGCACAGCTGACATGTCTGGTGAATATGGAAAAAAATACCTCCACCTTGGAAGGACATTAAGGTACACAGCTGACACGTCTGGTGAATATGTAAAAATACACTCATCTTGGAAGGTAAATTAAGGTACACACAGCTGACATGTCTGGAGAATATGTAAAAAATACTACACTATCTCAGTCCTACCACCTTCGCAAATCTTCCCACCACTTCTTTGTATCTCAACATCCCCCTAACCCACCACCTAACCTAACCTAGCCTCCACACATCATGTGCGCCACATACATATAGCTTTTACCTTTACTTATAAACGCCCCGGCTACGTATTTCATAATACCCCCTGATCTCAAGTAAGACCCTCTTCCTTGGATAAACCCTCACCGTTCTAACACAAGCCAAACCTCCCACCTTATTTCCTCAAATCTATAAGCATTCCCTGGTATACTGGAGTATTTTAAAGCCAATAAAATCCCTGACAGGTGCCTATGCTTCCTTAAACTTCACAACAGATCAATTATTCCTCTCATGTATTCATACGGGATCTTTCCCTCACCCAAACACACCCAAGCAAATTCCGGTCCAGCCACTCAATCGAATTGGATACCACTACCGCATTTGCAAGGGTAATCTATCTGTCGTGCTACTAAATTAAAGTTAAATTCATCGTTTATCACTTGGGATAAAATGGTCATTCCTATTAATTTACAAATTATAAAAAATCCAATGAGTTATTAAAAGTCTCTGTGGCAACAGAATCTCGATTTATTTTTCCTAATTGATTGTTTACGTAACCAATAGGCACGAGTTTTACATATTCAAGAACACCGATTTTGCATTTATATATATATATATATATATATATATATATATATATATATATATATATATATATTCAAAAGACTGTCAACAAACCCAGACAGCCATTATAACAGCAATTTCTACCGAGTATTCTAGCTGAACTTATTTTAGTAATGCTTTCCCGTTTTATGGATAACATGCCTCTTAGAATCTGTCCTCTTTTCTGCTTGTGTATTTGGAGTCCCAATGTCACCTTCTAAATAAAAAAGTATTAAATGAATCATTATTTTTTCTTTTGGGGGGGTGAATGCCCGAGTTTTGGCCCGTTGCAGACTCCAGTTGATGATTATCTACCGTCGTCTGGTTGTTTTCAGATGACAGACGTGATGTCCATCGAACCGTTATAATGGGACGTCTCCAGACCCTCCACTCAATCTATAGATCGTCCGGTTTTAAGTCGTTTTTAGGTGCACTAATATATTTCTAAATGATATCTGGATCCTAAAGTGATGCAGCATTTTGATATGTCAAAAGGTTCTCTTTGAAAAGTTACAGTTTAAATGTATATATATATATATATATATATATATATATATATATATATATATATATATATATATATATATATATATATAAGCAGTTTCTTTCTGTTGAAAAGATGAAAGATATGGCATGACTGCTGTTGTCGAAGACACTTATTTGTCTAATTATTTATGCATTTAATGATTTTTTGCTATTCTTAGGGACTCATGAATTATCTTTTCAAACTATTCTGAGGCACTTTTATCCCTCTTTTTCATACTGTGAGGTTTGAATCTTTAATCATTCTTTTGTTTTTCTTTTTTGCAAATATTTCTCTAGTGGTACAGAATTTCACCACTTTTCCTCTTCCAGATATGTCTTTGAACTTCATTCTTAATTTTCCCGATTCGTCTCAGAACTTCACCACTTTTCCTCTTCCAGATATGTCTCAGAACTTCACTCTTAATTTTCCTGATTCGTCTATCAACTTCTCCCTCTCTCACTTTCTAGATATGCTTCAGAACTTCATTCTGACTATTTTTAGACATGCCTCAGAGATTCGATCCTCCTCCTTTTCTCGATATATCTATGATCTTCACTCTACGAGATACATTTTTTTGTATTTAGTGTAAAAACAAATAATTTTTCCCGTCCTATCACCGAGGCAATTTACCCTGACCTCCTTCTTTTTAATCCTTATCAAGTTTGAAGCTCCCTCAACGCGAATGTCTTTTGTCCTTCTCTCGAAATTCATCCTAAAATATTACAACCTCACTGTCTACTGAATCATCTGAAATATTGCCCCGAGTAAATTCGTTTATCATCCTTGAAACCTGTTTCTTAATACGTCCCTTCCTCCTCATCTTCGGAATCTTAAAGTTGTCCAATTTTGTATTTTGTCGTAAACTCGGCCCTAATATTCTCTTCCTGCTCATCCCCAGGACCACTCCCCTAATATTGGTTGTTTTTTACGACTTTCGAGAACTGGACCCAAATGACACACTTTTTCTCATCTCCTGGTGTTCTTCGAGAAAATATGTAAACACTTTCCTCGTCTCCTGGCGCACTTCCAATAAAATATCTAAACACTTAACTCGTCTCCTGGAGCCCTTCAAATAAAATATCTAAACAATTTCCTCGTCTCCTAACGCACTTCAAAGAAAATATCTAAACACTTTCCTAGTCTCCTGACGCCCTTCAAAGCAAATATCTACAAAGAAAATATCTAAACACTTTCCTCATCTCCTGGTGCCCTTCAAAGAAAATATCTAAACACTTTCCTTGTCTCCTGGGATACTTCAAAGAAAATATCTAAACACTTTCCTCGTCTCCTGATGTCTTTCAATGAAAATATCTAAACACTTTCCTTGTCTCCTGGTGCCATTGAAAGAAAATATCTAAACACTTTCCTCGTCTCCTAATGCCCTTCAAAGAAAATATCTAAACACTTTCCTTGTCTCCTGATGCCCTTGAAATAAAATATCTAAACACTTTCCTCTTCTCCTGATGTCTTTCAAAGAAAATATCTAAACACTTTCCTTTTCTCCTGGTGCCCTTGAAAGAAAATATCTAAACACTTTCCTCGTCTCCTGATGTCTTTCAAAGAAAATATCTAAACACTTTCCTTGTCTCCTGATGCCCTTCAAAAAAAATATCTAAACACTTTCCTCGTCTCCTGATGTCTTTCAAAGAAAATATCTAAACACTTTCCTTGTCTCCTGATGCCCTTCAAAGAAAATATCTAAACACTTTCCTCGTCTCCTAATGTCCTTCAAAGAAAATTATATCACTTTTCCTTTCTCCTGATGCCCTTCAAAGAAAATATCTAAACACTTTCCTCGTCTCCTAATGTCCTTCAAAGAAATTATCTAAACACTTTCCTTTTCTCCTGATGCCCTTCAAAGAAAATATCTAAACACTTTCCTTGTCTCTAATGTCCTTCAAAGAAAATATCTGAAAACTTTCCTTGTCTCCTGATGCCCTTGAAAGAAAATATCTAAACACTTTCCTCGTCTCCTGATGCACTTCTAAGAAAATATCTAAACACTTTCCTCGTCTCCTGGTGCCCTTCAAAGAAAATATCTAAACACTTTCCTTGTCTCCTGGTGCCCTTCAAAGAAAATATCTAAAAACTTTCCTTGTCTCCTGATGCCCTTGAAAGAAAATATCTAAACACTTTCTTCGTCTCCTGATGCCCTTCAAAGAAAATATCTAAACACTTTCCTCGTCTCCTGATGCCCTTAAAAGAAAATATCTAAACACTTTCCTTTTCTCCTTGTTCCATTCAAAGAAAATGTCTAAAAACTTTCTTTGTCTCCTGATGACCTTCAAAGAAAATATCTAAACACTTTCCTCGTCTCCTGGTGTCCTTCAAAGAAAATAACTAAACACTTTCCTCGTCTTAGTTTCCCTTCAAAGAAAATATCTATACAATATCCTTTTCTCCTTGTTCCCTTCAAAGAAAATATCTAAACACTTTCCTTGTCTCCTGGTTCCATTCAAAGAAAATATCTGAAAACTTTCCTTGTCTCCTGATGCCCTTCAAAGAAAATATCTAAACACTTTCCTCGTCAGATGTGCCCTTCAAAGAAAATATCTAAAATCTTTCTTCGTCTCCTGATGCCCTTCAAAGAAAATATCTAAACACTTTCCTCGTCTTCTGATTCCCTTAAAAGAGAATATCTAAATACTTTCCTTGTATCCTGATGCCCTTCAAAGAAAATAACTAAAAACTTTCCTCGTCTGCTGGTTCCCTTCAAAGAAAATATCTAAACACTTTCCTTGTCTCTTGATGTCCTTCAAAGAAAATATCTAAAAACTTTCTTCGTCTCCTGATGCCCTTCAAAGAAAATATCTAAACACTTTCCTCTTCTCCTGATGTCCTTCAAAGAAAATATCTAAACACTTTCCTTGTCTCCTTATGACCTTCAAAGAAAATATCTAAAAACTTTCCTTGTCTCCTGATGTCCTTCAAAGAAAATATCTAAACACTTTCCTGGTTTCCTGAAGCCCTTCAATAGGGAAAAACCTTCCTTGTCTCCTGATGCCCTTTAAATAAAATATCTAAAATCTGTCATTGTCTCCTGATGCCCTTAAAAGAAAATATCTAAACACTTTCCTCGTCTCCTGATGCCCTTCAAAGAAAATATCTAAAATCTGTCATTGTCTCCTGATGCCCTTCAAAGAAATTATCTAAAGACTTTCCTTGTCTCTTGATGCCGTTCAAAGAAAATATCAAAACACTTTCCTTGTTTCCGGATGCCCTCCAAAGAAAATATCTAAACACTTTCCTCGTCTCCTGATGCCCTTCAAAGAAAATATCTAAAATCTGTCATTGTCTCCTGATGCCCTTCAAAGAAATTATCTAAAGTCTTTCCTTGTCTCTTGATGCCCTTCAAAGAAAATATCTAAACACTTTCCTTGTTTCCGGATGCCCTCCAAAGAAAATAACTAAACACTTTCCTCGTCTCCTGATGCCCTTCAAAGAAAATATCTAAACACTTTCCTTGTTTCCGGATGCCCTTAAAAGAAAATATCTAAACACTTTCCTCGTCTCCTGATGCCCTTCAACGAAAATATCTAAAATCTGTCATTGTCTCCTGATGCCCTTCAAAGAAATTATCTAAAGACTTTCCTTGTCTCTTGATGCCCTTCAAAGAAAATATCTAAACACTTTCCGTGTTTCCGGATGCCCTCCAAAGAAAATATCTAAAAACTTTCCTCGTCTCTTGGTGTCCTTCAAAGAAAATATCTAAAAACTTTCGTTGTCTCCTGGTGCCCTTCAAAGAAAATATCTAAACACTTTACTCGTCTCCCGATGCCCTTTAAAACAAATATCTAAACACTTTCGTTTTCTTCTGATGCCCTTCAAAGAAAATATCTAAATACTTTCTTTGTCTCCTGATGCCCTTCAAAGAGAATATCTAAACACTTTCCTTGTCTCTTCGTGTCTTTCAAAGAAAATATCTAAACACTTTCCTCGTCTCCTGGTTACCTTCAAAGAAAATATCTAAAAACTTTCCTCTTCTCCTCGTTCCCTTCAAAGAAAATATCTAAACACTTTCCTTGTCTCCTGGTTCCCTTAAAAAAAATATCTAAACACTTTCCTCGTCTGATGTGCCCTTCAAAGAAAATATCTAAACACTTTCCTTGTCTCCTGATGCCGTTCAAAGAAAAAATCTAAACACTTTCCTTATCTCCTGATGCCCTTCAAAGAAAAAATCTAAACACTTTCCTTTTCTCCTGATGCCCTTCAAAGAAAATATCTAAACACTTTCCTTGTCTCCTGATGCCCTTCAAAGAAAATATCTAAACACTTTCCTTGTCTCCATGTGTCCTTCAAAGAAAATAACTATACACTTTTCTCGTCTCCTGATGCACTTCAAAGAAAATATCTAAACACTTCCTCGTCTCCTGATGTCCTTCAAAGAAAATTTCTAAACACTTTCCTTGTCTACTGATTCCCTTCGAAGAAAATATCTAAACACTTTCCTCGTCTCCTAGAGTTTTTGAAAGAAAATATCTAAACACTTTCCTCGTCTCCTGGTTTCCTTCAAAGATAATAACTAAACACTTTCCTTGTCTCCTGATGCCCTTCAAAGAAAAAATATCTAAACACTTTCCTTGTCTCCTGATGCCCTTTAAAGAAAATATCTAAACACTTTATTTGTATCCTGATGCCCTTCAAAGAAAATATCTAAACACTTTCCTTGTCTCCTGATGACCTTCAAAGAAAATATCTAAATACTTTCCTTGTCTCCTGATGCCCTTCAAAGAAAATAACTAAACACTTTCCTCGTCTCCTGGTGTCCTTCAAAGAAAATATCTAAAAACTTTCCTTGTCTCCTGATGCCCTTCAAAGAAAATAACTAAACACTTTCCTCGTCTCCTGGTGTCCTCGAAAGATAATATCTAAACACTTTCCTCGTCTCCTTGTTCCCTTCAAAGAAAATATCTAAACACCCTCCTCGTCTCCTGGTGTCCTCGAAAGATAATATCTAAACACTTTCCTCGTCTCCTTGTTCCCTTCAAAGAAAATATCTAAACACTTTCCTCGTCTCCTGGTTCCCTTCAAAGAAAATATCTAAACACTTTCCATGTCTCCTCGTGTCTTTCAAAGAAAATATCTAACACTTTCCTTGTCTCCTCGTTCCCTTCAAAGCAAATATCTAAAAACTTTCCTCGTCTCCCGATGCCCTTCAAAGAAAATACCTAAACACTTTCCTCGTCTCGTGTTTCCCTTCAAAGAAAATACCTAAACACTTTCCTCGTCTCCTCGTTCCCTTCGAAGAAAATATCTAAAGACTTTCCTTGTCTCCTGGTGCTTTTCAAAGAAAATATCTAAACACTTTGTCCTTGTTCTCCTGATGCCTTAAAGAAAATATCCTTAAACCTTTTAAATTTTGTAAAATCCTGATGCCCTTCAAAGGAAAATATCCTAAACTTTACCTGTTCCTTGTCTCCACTTGATTGACCCTTCAAAGAAAATATCTTAAATACTTTCCTTGTCTCCTGATCCCTTCAAAGAAATACTAAACAACTTTCCCCCTCGTCCTCCCTGGTGTCCTTCAAAGAAACTTCTCTAAAAAACTTTCCTGTCTCCTGATGCCCTTCAAAAAAAGAAAATAACTTAAACCACTTTTCCAACTTTTTTCCTCCGGTCTCCTGGTGTCCCCTTCGAAAGAAAATAAATTATCTAAAAACAGCTTTCCTCGTCCTCCTTGTTTCCCATTCAAAGAAAATATCCCTTAAACAACCCTCCTCGGTCTCCTGGTGTCCTCGAAAGATATATCTAAACACTTTTTCCTTTCCGTTCTCCATTGTTCCCTTCCAAGAAAAATGATCTAAACACTTTCCTCGTCTCCTGGTTCCCCTTCAAAGAACAAAATATCTAAACCTTTCCATTGTCTCCTCGGTTGTCCCTTTCAAAAGAAAATAATCTAACACTTTCCTTGTCTCCTCGTTCCGTTCAAAAAGCAAAATTTATCCTAAAAAAAACTTTTCCTCGTTCCTCCCCCGAACTGCCCTTCAAAGAAAATACCTAAAGAAAACTTTTCCTCGTCTCGTGTTTTCTTCCAAAAACATAAAAAACCTTTAAAACCACTTTCCTCGTCTCCTGCGTTCCCTTCGAAAGAAAATATCCTAAAAGACTTTCCTTGTCTCCCACCCCCCCCTTTGGGTTTTTTTTGTGGCCTTTTTCTTTTTTCAACAAAAAAAAAATTTTTCTCGTTCTCTGAATGACCCTTCAAAGAAAATAATCTAAAAACACTTGGGTTCCTTCCTCGTCCTCCCTTATGGCCCTTCCACCGAGAAAAATTCTAAACACTTTCCTTGTAAAATACTGATGTCCTTCAAAAAGAAAATATCTTAAAAACCGTTCCCTTTCTCTGGCGTCCTTCCAAAGAAAATTCTAAACACTTTCCTCGGTTCGGTTCCTGAATGCCCTTCAAAGAAAATAATCTAAAAACTTTATTTCCTTTCTTCCTGATGTCCTTCCAAAGAAATATCTAAAACTTTCCTTGTCCCTTCCTTCCTGTTCCCTTAAATCAAAGAAAAATATCTAAAAACTTTCCTCGTCTCCTGGAAGCCTTCAAAGAAAATAATAAAAACTTTTCCTCTTCTCCTGGTTCACTTCAAAGAAAATAAATTGAAACTAAAAACTTTCCTTCCCGTCCTCCTGAAGCCCTTCAAAGAAATATCTAAAAACTTTCCCTCGTCCCTCCTTGGTTCCCTTTCCAAAGGAAAATACCTAAAACTTTCCTCGTCTCCTGGTTCCCTTCAAAGAATATCTAAAAACTTTCCCTCGTCTCCTGGTTGCCCTTCAAGAAAATTATCTAAAAAAACTTTCCTCGTCTCCTGGTTCCCTCGAAAAAATAACTAAAACTTTCCTCGCTTCCTGTTTCCCTTCAAAGAATGATCTAAACTTTGTCCTGTCTCCTGGTTCCCTTCCAAGAAAATCTCTAAAAACTTTCCTCGTTTCCCTTCCTGTTCCCTTCAAAGAAAATAATCTAAAAACTTTCCATGGGGTTTTGTCTCCCTGGTTCCCTCAAGAAAATTCTAAACCACTTTCCTCTCTCCTGGTTTTTCCCTTCAAAAGAAAAAATCTAAAAGCTTTCCCTCGTCTCCTGGTTCCCTTCAAAAAAATAACTAAAAAATTTCCTTTCCGTCTCCTGGTTCCATTCCAAAGAAAATAACTAAAAAATTCCTCGTTCCCTTCCCTGGTTCCTTCAAAAGAAAATAACTAAAAACCTTCCTCGTCCTCCTGGTTCCCTTCAAAGAAATAATCTTTAAACCACTTTCCTCGTCCTCCTGGTTCCCTTCAAAGAAAATTATCCTTAAACCTTTCCTCGTCTCCCTGGTTCCTTCAAAGAAAAATATCTAAACACTTTCCTCGTCTCCTGGTTCCCTTCAAGAAAATAACTAAAAACTTTCCTCGTCTCCCTGGTTCCCTTCAAAGAAAATAACTTTACCAACTTTCCCTCGTCTCCAGGGTCGCCTTCAAAGAAAATATCTAAAACTTCCTCGTCTCCTGGTTCCTTCAAAGAAAATATCTAAAAACTTTCCTCGTCCTCCTGGTTCCCTTTCAACAGAAAATATCTAAACACTTTCCTCGTCTCCTAGGTTCTCCCTTCAAAGAAAATAATATCTAAACACTTTCCTCGTCCTCCTGGTTTCCCTTCAAAGAAAATAAATCTAAAAACACTTCCTCGTCTCCTGGTTACCCTTCAAAGAAAAAATAAACTAAAAGCACTTTCCTCGTTTCCTGGTTCCCTCCAAAGAAAACTAAAACACTTTCCTCGGTTTCCCTTCCTGGTTCCTTCAAAGAAAATAACTAAACAACTTTCCTCGTCTCCTTGGTTCCCTTCTCAAAAGGAAAAATAATCTAAAACCACTTTCCTCGTCTTCCTGGTTCCCATTCAAAGAAAACTAAACTAAAACACTTTCATCGTCTCCTGGTTCCCTTTCAAAGAAAATAATCATAAAAACACTTTCCGTCGTCTCCTTGGTTTTCCTTCAAAGGAAAAATTAATGCTAAAACCACTTTCCTCGTCTCCTGGTTACCTTCAAAGAAAATAATGTCTTAAAACACGTTTCCTCGGCTCCTGGTTCCCTTCCAAAAGGGGAAAAGGAAAATTAATACAATAAACCCTCCTTTCCCTAAACCACTGTTCCTTAGTTCTCCCTTTTCTTCTCTCTCTACTCCTGTGTTGCCCTTCTCTCGGTTTCCCTTCTCAAGGGGAAAAAGAAAATAAATAAGGAAAAGAAATGGGGAAAGAACGAAACTAAAAAAACACTTAAACACTTTTCCTTCGTTTCCTGATTGGTTTTCCCTTTCAAAGGAAAACAAGGGGGAGAGGGGAAAAAAGAAAAAAAAAATACAAGGGGAAAAATAACTAAAAAAAACAAAACTTTCCTCGGTGGTTACTCCTTGTTGGTCCACTTCAAAGAAGTAGAAAAAAAAACGCAAATACGGTTCCCGTCAAATATCCTTTAGTTTCCCTTCAAAGAAAATTATAACCTGTAAAAAAACTTTTCCTTCGTCCCTTCCTTGTTTTCCTTTTCAAAGGAAAATTATCTAAAAAAAAAAAAAACACTTTACCTTCGTCTCCTTGAGGTTTCTCTTCAAAGAAAATATCTTTAAACACTTTCTCGTCTCCTGAAATGCCCTTCAAAAAAAGAAAAGAAATATCTAAACACTTTCTCGTCTCCTGGTTAGCTTCCAAAGAATATATCTTAAACCCTTTCCTCGTCGCCTGGTTCCTTCAAAGAAAATATCTAAACCCTTTCCTTCGGTCTCCTTGGTTCCCTTCAGAAAATAACTAAACACTTTCCTCGTCTCTGGTTCCCTCAAAGAAAATAACTAAACACTTTCCTTCCGTCCCTCTTTGGTTCCCTTCAAAGAAAATAACTCAAACACTTTCTCGTTTCCTGGTTCCCTTTCAAGCAATAACTTTAAACACTTTCCTCGTCTCCTTGGTTCCCTTTCTGAAAGAAATAACTTAAAAACTTTCCTCGTCCCTTGGTTTCCTTTCAAAGAAATATCTAAACACTTTCCTCACTCCTATTTCCCTTCAAAAGAAAATAACTTTAAAAACTTCCTCGTCTCCTTTTTGTTTCCTTCCAAGAATATCTTAAACAACTTTCCTTCATCTCAAGGTTTTCCGTTCAAAGGAAAATATCCAAATACTTTCCTCGTTTCCTGATGCCCCTTGAAGAGAAAATTCTAAAACTTTTCCCTCCGTCTCCTTTGTTTCCTTCAAAAAAAGTATTCTAAACCACTTTCCTTCCTTCTCCCTTGGCCCTTCAAAGAAATCTCTCTAAAAAATTCCTCGTCTCCTTGTTTCCTTCAAAGAAAATATCTAAAACACTTTCCTCTCTTCCTGGATGCCCTTCAAAGAATAATCTCAACCTTTCCTCCTCCTCAGATTCCCTTCAAAGAAAATACCAAATTACTTTTCCTCGTTTCCTGATGCCCTTCAAAGAAAATATCTAAAAACTTTCCTCGTCTCCGGGTTCCCTTTAAAGAAAATATCTAAAAACTTTCCTCGTCTCCTGGTTCCCTTCAAAGAAAATATCTAAAAATTTTCCTTGTGTCCTGGTGTCCTTCAACGAAAATATCTAAAAACTTTCCTCGTCTCCTAGTTCCCTTCAAAGAAAATGCCTAAAAACCTTCCTTGTCTTCTGTTTCCCTTCAAAGAAAATATCTAAACACTTTCCTCGTCTCCCGGTGCTCTTCAAAGAAAATATCTAAACACTTTCCTTGTCTCCTGATTCCCTTCAAAGAAAATATCTAAAAACTTTCCTTGTCTCCTGATGCCCTTGAGAGAAAATATCTAAACACTTTTTCCTCGTCGTCTCGGAAAGTGAACTCTTCAAAAGAAAATAAATCAAACCCCAACTTCCTTGTCTCCTGATGCCTTCAAAGAAAATATCTATTTCTTTTCCTCCGTCTCCTGATGTCATTCAAAGAAAATATCTAAAAACTTTCCGTCTCCGATCCCTCAAAGAAAATATCTAAAAAACCTTCCTTTCTTCCTGAAGAAAACCCTTCAAAGAAATATCTAAAAACACTTTCCTCGTCTCCTGATGTCCCTTCAAAAGAAAATATCTAAACACTTTCCCCTCTTGTACTCCTGAGCCCTTTTCAAAAGAAAACAAATATATAAAACTTCATTTGTCTTTCCTTGTTTCCTTCAAAGAAAAAATTATCTTAAACATTTCCTCGTCTCCTGATGTCCCTTCAAAGAAAAATATTCTAAAACACTTTCCATCGTCTCCTTGATGCCCTTTCGAAAAAAAATATTCTAAATACTTTTCCATCGGTCTCCTTGATGCTCCTTCAAAGAAAAAAAAACTATCTAAAAACACTTTTCCTCGTCTCATTGGTGTCCCATTCAAAGAAAATATCTAAAACCCAAACTTTCCTCCGTCATCCTCCTGATGCCCTTCAAAATGGAAAAATCATCTAAACACTTTCCTACGTCTTCCTCCTGATGCCTTTCAAAGAAACAAATATCTAAAAACTTTCCTTTCCTTGTTCCTGATGCCCTTCAAAGAAAATAATACTAAAAACTTTCCTTTCCTTAGTCTCCTTGATGCCCTTCAAAGAAAATATCTAAACAAATGGTTTCCTCGTTATCCTTTGATGCCCTTCAAAGAAAACTATCTAAAACACTTTCCTCGTCTCCTTTGGATTGCCCATCAAAGAAAAATATCTAAAAAACCATTTCCTCATTCTCCTGATGCCCTTCAAAGAAAAAAATATCTAAAAACACTTTCCTTCGTTCCTCCTGGTGCCCTTTCTCAAAGAAAATATCTAAACACTTTCTTTCCTCGTTCCTGATGCCCTTTTTTGAAATTCCTTTCAAATCAAAGCCCGTATATAAAAACTTTTCTTTCCTCTCTTCCTTTGATGCCCTTCAAAAGAAAATATCTAAAAACTTTCCTCGTTCTCTTTTATGATACCCTTCAGAAAATATCTAAAACACTTTTTCTTCGTCTTCTCGTGATGCCCAACTTCCAAAGAAAATATCTAAAACTTTCCTCTTCTCCTGTTGCCCATTAAAGAAAATATCTAAAAACTTTCCTCATCTCCTGTTGCCCCTCAAAGAAAATATCTAAACACTTTCCTCGTCTCCTGGTGCCTCTCAAAGAAAATATCTAAACACTTTCCTCGTCTCCTGTTGCCCTTCAAAGAAAATATCTACTAAGAAGTCTTGACCATAACACAACATTTCTTCAAAAAGGAGCTGCCTTATTTCAGTCCTTGCAACTCGAAATGTACCTTCACTGTTATTATTGCAAACTTCGCCAACGCATATTTTTTCCTTCTCACTGAATGTTACGCAACAAAAACAAATGGTTTAGCTTCTAATGTCCCCACACAAAGTCAAGGCTGCTGTTCTTCTTTAAATTCGCAGCGTCCGACAGGGAAGAGTAAACTGTTTTTGTTGCTGGCCCAACGTGAGAGAGAGAGAGAGAGAGAGTCAACCTCCTCTGACATTCAGCACAACCCTCTCCTCACCTGATGGGCCAACTTCCTTTACAATTTATTGCCACAGCCCTGTACCTACACACTGCGCTTCCCTCAGCGTAGGGTACATGACGCAGCGATGAGGACGGTTACAACAGTGTAACAGCGATAACAACTAAAAAAAAATTATAATAAAAATCTCTCTATGATCTTCCTTTTCCTCCTGTGCGAAATGAAACCTCAGCTGGAATACGAGATCATATGTCATCCCTTGACGGTAATGAAAACGGCCTATTAGAGAAAGCGAGTGGGGTTCCCCGTGAGATTATAAATCTGGATTTAGGTTCGACCACCCATCAACTTGAGGAACACCTACCTGGTGCTGTGTCAAGTTGGAGAAGAGTCAGTTCACCATCTGTCAATCAATAGTTGCTATGTTATAGTTGGTGAATATATCCAAGATTCTATAACTGGCCCTCCTAGTCGGCCCTCCTAGCAATCAATTTCTTAGGCAACCCCTTCCTCACAAACAACAGCAGTTCAATGGAAATACTGCCCAGTGCTGCATTTCTTTATCCATATGAAAATCACAGATCTTATCTCTTGTTAGCGTTGTTTTTAAAAAGAAAAAACTAACAAGCCTTAGTTTTCGATATTCGGAGGCTAGATTTCCTCTCAACCAGAGTATAAACTCATTCATTTCCGCTCTATGTTTCAGGATTGGAGGGTGGATGATTATAGCAGACCAATTTGCAGCTCTCTAGGCTCAGTAGTTTTTCAGATTTAAGGTTGGGGAGAAAAAAGGGCGGACAGAGAACAGACACAGCCAGCGCAATAGTTTTCTTTTCACAAAACTAAATAAGGGACTAAGGTTCTCTACCAGGAAGAGAGAACCTTCTCATAAGGTAGTAGTAGTTCGACAGCAAGCAAACCCCAAGATAGGAATACACTATACACGGAATCCAAACAGGGTTCCTCTTGCTAGTGTGGGACCCACGCTATATTTTTTTTTTATATCATATTATATCTCAATGATGAGAAAAGTTTTTCCACCTGAAAGAAACCTTTTAAGACGGCCATTATACAGGAGGAAATTTTAAGAAAAAAACATAATACCGGACTGACCGATATCCGTGTAGTTCTCAGCCACTGGAGTGTAAATCAGTTTCAGACTCTCTCAAAGATTTCATATATTTTCAGCACTCCATTAATCCATTACCGAAGGGCGGCGTGTACACAGAAAAAACGAGGGGAGAAGATCGTTCGGTAATGCGGGAAAATTACTTTTAAATTAACTTTTAAATTTTATGTAAAATGGAGACGGTATGGAAGGTTGTTTTTCAGCGTCATGACGGGAACTGAGGAAGACTGATGTTGGATACCCACACAGAGGGCATTTGGGTAGCGTTAGTCATTAAGATTTTCTAAGTACCTACGATAGAGGATTATTAATATCCAATAAGTAGGATTTACTGGTCTGCATTGCATTCAAACCAAACAAAAAATACTTGATAGATTTCTTTATCCTGTCTACCAATTTCGTGCACCCATTTGCCGACCAATTATGTAAGCTAGATATGCTGGTGGAGTTTTAAAAATACAACATTATGCGCGAAAAAAGTAACTTTTCACAGAGGTGATGCCTTTAACTATTTGCTCAGACAATTAATGGGTGTCACGTCTTTAGTTTCTTATAATATATCTGCTGAAAATGCAGATAAAGATTCCACATTTACTGATAAATAGTTTCGTCTTCTCAAGACAGGATAGTTAAATCTATTCTAATAATCAGAGCAACAATTCAAATGTACATCACACTGTTTGATAAACAAATTGAAATATTATTAATACGCATCGCTCTAATATCTGGAGGAGTTTTGCATAAGTTGTCAATGAAAATAATCTGAGAAAATATTCGTATAGATTTGTTTGTATGGTGTTTTTACGTTGCATGGAACCAGTGGTTATTCAGCAACGGGACCAACGGCTTTACGTGACTTCCGAACCACGTCGAAAGTGAACTTCTCTCACCAGAAACACACATTTCTAACGTAAAGGAGTTCGAACTACAAGAGTAACTGGAAATGCATTCAAAGGTACCATTTGTTATTACAACGCTGAACGTCTACGCACTCAAGAAAGCGCTAAGCACCTATTTTGAAAAGGGCGACTTTGTTCATTAATAACACTCCAAGGATTCGAGTCTTCACATTTAAACGTAATTTACATAAAAAAAAAAAAATCATATTCCAGATACAGAAATATATTTTTTCGATTTTACTTCGGTTTGAGTAGTCCGGCACAGAGCTATATCAAGTCTCCAAAAATCCTAAGCCAAACACAGTACATATATAATGACACTGAAATCAGTGTAATTTTCCTATTAGCTTTCAGGTGAACTGATACAACAAGATCACCACATGACCACAACCAACCACATTACACATACATACATACACACTCACAAACACACACACACACACACACACACACACACACACACACATATATATATATATATTATATATATATATATATATATATATATATAGATAATCCTGATATCTGAGAGGTCAAAATCAATTGTTTTTCGTGGTTCCTAACCCACAGTCTCAAGTTACTCCAAGGGCAAGCTGAATTCGACATTGCTGAAAAACATAAAGGCATACACACAATACGTACGTATGTAATTATGTGTATATATATATATATATATAATATATATATATGTTATATATAATACACGTCAATGGCTTGGAATTAAAGTCGAAACCGGTCAGGACCTACACCCCGCCTCAAATTTTTCACCTGATGATATGTGTGATAATTGAATCATGCGCTAAAGTGATTATAAAACTCATCATATATTATATATATATATATATTATATATATATATATATATATTATATATATAGGGGCTAAGAAAACGGATAATCTAGTAAGTACTTACTCTGTGTCCATCCGCAGAACTGTATATTTGGCTAAGTGATTGTAACGGTGGCTCTGTGTAAGCGTTGACGGCAGGGAGAGAGAGAGAGAGAGAGAGAGAGAACAGAACAGTCAGTCACAAAAGATTGTTTTATATCACGATAAATATTTCAGCTTAATGTTAAATATCCTTGTTTTTAAATATATTTCACAAATACCGTAAAAAAACAGAACAGTCAGCCACAAAGGATTAATTTATATCAAGATACATATTTCAGCTTGATGTTAAATATCCTTGTTTTTAAATATATTTCAGGAATATTGTGAAAAAAGAGCAATAATTCAGTTGAATTCTAAAAGAACGTAGGAATGTGTACAATGTTTACCTAACTGAACTTGAACAGCCTTACCTGGCGAACATCGTGTTTTAACAAAATGTATTTCTTGTCAGGAGAAACGTCGAATAATTCTATACTTAATCGACGCTGGAAAAAAAGCAAGAGAAAACGAGAATTATACGAAAGAGATCATCAATATCCTATGTTGATATAAACTTTGTTTTTTTCCACATATTTTTTTAAAGATTTTTTTATCATAATATAGAAGTATCAATTTTAAAATCTTATTTTTATTAGCTCTGAAATCTACAATTATGTTAATAAAAGCTTTCTGTTCTTTTATAGAATTTTCATTATATATATAAAAGTATCTATTTAAAGAATCATATCTTTATTAGCTCTGAAATCTACAGTTATGTTGATAAAAGCTTTCTGTTTTTATAAAGAATTTTCATTTTATATATAAAAATATAAGTATCAATTCAAAGAATCATACTTTTTTTAGCTCTGAATCTACAATTATGTTGATAAAAGCTTTCTGCTTTTTTAAAGAATTTTCATTATATATATAAAAGTATCAATTTAAAGAATCATACTTTTTTCAGCTCTAAATCTACAATTATGTTGATAAAAGCTTTCTGTTTTTTTAAAGAATTTTCATTATATATATAAAAGTATAAATTTAAAGAATCATATTTTTATTAGTTCTGAAATCTACAATTATGTTGATAAAAGCTTTCTGTTTTTTTTAAAGAATTTTCATTATATATATAAAAGTATCTATTTAAAGAATCATACTTTTTTCAGCTCTAAATCTACAATTATGTTGATAAAAGCTTTCTGTTTTTTTTTAAAGAATTTTCATTATATATATAAAAGTATCAATTTAAAGAATCACACTTTTTTCAGCTCTAAATCTACAATTATGTTGATAAAAGCTTTCTGTTTTTTTAAAGAATTTTCATTATATATATAAAAGTATCAATTCAAAGAATCATACTTTTATTAGCTCTAAATTACAAATATGTTGATAAAAGCTTTATGTTTTTTTTAAGAATTTTTTTTATATGTATCAAAGTATCAATTTAAAGAATCACATTTTCATTAGCTCTGCAATCTACCATAATCATTCAAGATCATGTGGAACACTTATTGGCTTCAATACAATTCTGAAGAATCAATGCACAATTCGATACAAGGGTATGAATCTTGAATCGACTTCCATTTAATTGTCGATTCAGCCGTACTACGAAATCAAGGTAATAATCTGAAAACGGCCGACTGGTCAATTTAAAATACATCGAAGACCTTTGAATCCTATTGCGAAAAATGAAGAAAGAGAGAGAGAGAGAGAGAGCAGGCGCAACGCTCCAACATGAATCTTTCTGAAGGACAGAATGACTGACTCAAAATGGTTGACTTAAACGATTGACTTACGAAAGTGAAATTGGAGACCAGCGGAGTTACAGTGAGGTTGGGGACGTTCAGGAGGCTGACGCCACCCCCATCGTCTCGGAAGACTATCTCTGTGCCTGGGGGGAGGAAACGAGAAGATCATTTGATTTGATTTATATATAGATTTTTTTTTGGCATTATGCCTAGCACTGGGACAACTAAGGCCAAGGTCTAGACTCTCTAGACCTTGACTTAGGCCATTCGACGCTGAAACGGAAATTGACAGTGAAAAGGTTTGAGAGGTGTTACAGGAGAAAAACCTCAAAGCAGTTGTTAGGAGAGGGTTTAAAGGACAGTAAGATGGAAGAACGAGAATATAGATCGGAGGTTCAGTAAAAGGAATAAAAGTAGTTGCAGCTAGGAGGGGCCGAAGGGACGCTGCAAAGAACCTTAAGTGATGCCTACTTTGCACCGAATGAGGTCCACTGGCGACACTAATCCCCTTTGGGAAACAGGATAATAAACAAACTTCACAAGAAGAAAGAAATATTACTATTATTATTATCAGATGAAACCTATTGACATGGTACAAGCACATTACCAAAGAGGTCATTTAACCGCCAACCACCCCCACACACTGCAGCAGTAACTGATCGTGCTACATAGCCAGTGATTTTTCATCGGCCTTGGGTAGGCGCGAGCCAGTGGCATGAGAGCGGCATGCCACGACGCTATCCACCATACCAGCGGACCAGTAAATATGAAAGGAGAGCAGTAAATGACAAATGATCACAGTTGCAAAAGGGAATAACAACGAGAAGAAAGAAGTATATATACAGATAATAATGGATATAAATAATTTTGAATAACTGAGAAATGACGAAAATACCCAAAATGAATAACGAACGAACGATAAAATAAAATATACGTCCGATATGTGAGGAGACAGTGACCACATCAAAGCTGGTTTAATTAAGGGACGGATCTCAATTTGTAAGTTCATTACATTCGCAGTGATATGGTAGTCTAATCCGGCCACTATATATATATCTATATATATATATATATATATATAAATATATATATATTATTATATATATAAAGTAATAAAGGCCCATTAAAACGCTCTGGTTTAAAGTTGCGGACTATATTTCAAGTCCACCGAAATATAGTATTTAGCTTTAAACTAGAGTCTTTTAATGGGTCTTTCATACTTGAAACGTATCCTGATTTAACAGGAGAATTTATATATATATATATATATATATATATATATATATATATATATATATATATGTAAATAAAAAATTCTCCTGTTAAATCAGGATACGTTTCAAGTATGAAAGACCCATTAAAAGACTCTAGTTTAAAGCTAAATACTATATTTCGGTGGACTTGAAATATGGTCTGCAACTTTAAACCAGAGCGTTTTAATGGGCCTTTTGTATACTTTATATATATATATAGTATATATATATATATATATATATATATATATGATACATATATATATATACATATATCTATATCTATATATATGCTATATATATATATTGTATAGTATATAATATAAATATATTAATATAATATATTATATATATTATATATATCATATATATATATATATATATATATATATCTCTAGTATATTATATAATTCTATATATATATATATATATATACAACTTTCCAATATCCAATATTACACCATCATCAAACTCTACTTTATCTGCCATGAATGACCACCTCTCTCATTTCACCGTCATCTGATATAGTACTACTAACATCCAATAAACTATAAGAATCTACTGCATCAACTCTCAACCGTCCACATGAACAAGTGCGACCAATCTCCCCGGTTCCACTCATGGCCCAAACTTCGCTAAAAACTTCTCGGACTGCGCATCTGCAATCTTTGTAGCTCGTAAATGAACTTGGATACTTTTCAAAATTTGTCAAAATTCTTGAGAGACCGAACTCACTCATCAGTACTCATCGACTGTCCTACAAGACTCGGCTAGGTTCGTCCATAAGGTCGAAAAATCCCACTCGAATTGAAGGAAGCCTGAACCCTAAGAGTTCTTCCGAAGACAACTCTAATTAGGAGGTGCGCTCACTTGACTCGGTATTGTCATCGCTAGAGTGGTCAGTGGGAAAAAAAAAAAAGATCTTTTTCGCTTTCACTCCATCCGTCGAGTCTGAATGAAGAATCGTGATGAGAACTATTGAGGAATATGACTGGAAAATTCAGCGAGGAGGTTCCAACAAGTCTGAAAATCAGATGGTTAAAAAAAAAAAAAAAAAAAAAAAAAAAAAAAAAAAAAAAAAAAAAAAAAAAAGACACTATTAATCTTTCAACTGAAATGACAGAACATAATATATAGAATTTAGGCCAAATTTCAAGCGCTGGGACCTATGAGGTCATTCTCAGCGCTGTATGGGAAATTAACAGTAGGAAGGTTTGAAAGGTGTAGCAGGAGGAAAACCTCGTAGAGAGGGTGGAAAGTCAGATGGAAGAAAGAGAATAAGAACGGAGGTACAGTAAAAAAAATGAACGAAAGAGGTTGCCGCTAGGAGGGGCCGAAGGGACGCTACAGAGACCCTTAAGTAATGGCTACAATACACCACGTGAGATGCACTGAACTGAAATGAGATAGGATAAGAGATTAAGAAAGCCAAGGATGATAATCAGGACATTAAAAAAAAGAGAGAAAAATACACACACATTATATATATATATATATATATATATATTATATATATATATATAATATATATATAGATATATATATATATATGCAACAAAACACATTGTTGATGAGATTCAGGTGATATACGAGAGTTTCGAAGTCAGCTCTTAAATGAGAATACAGGATCGTAGATGGAGAAAGTTAGAGAGAAGTTGGGCAGATTAGCGGAGAGAGACTGAAAGAGAAAAGAGGGGAAGCAGCAGTCGAGAATTTCACGGTTTACGATTCAAGTTTGAGAATGACTTACCGCCCTGGTCTCATAAATGTAAAAAAAAAAAAAATAAATAAACCACCTTTGAATTCTGAGGCAGCAACAGTTGTGATCATGATTTGACTACAATATCAAAACTCAACTCATGATTTATAAATGTAGTTAAATCTAACCCAAGATGCAAACATTAAAGTTGGGGGATAATATTTTTAAAAACATAGGTAAAAAAACCACCTTTGAGGCAGCAACAGTTGTGATCACGTTTTTAATATAATATCAAAACTAAACATATGATTTTTAATTACCAATTAAGAACAGAATAAAACAAGACTATTAGAATCTATAAATGTAGCTAGATCTAATCCCAGATGAAAACATAAAAATGAAAGAAAATAATTTTTTTAAACATATATCAAACAAAACCACCGAATGATAACAAAGTCGTGACGTGATGAGATACACTATATTCATTATACAATGTCGAGGCAGATGCGATGCTAATGTAGTTGGCACATGGCCATAACCAAAGTCATGTTTGGGAATAAGAGGCGACGACCCATCAAACACGGTAATATTGTATGAGACGCGTGATGGCAATTCACAGAATGCGTAGACATAATGGATACTTGGAATTGTGCATAATATCTGTGCGCTCACAACAATGACAAATGGAGAGAGAATTCCAACATACGTCGAGGAAATGCGAACTTATCTCGAAATACAAAAAGAGATGAAAGACTCACGTCCATGAGTTGCATACTGCTTATTATGACTATCATCATTATTATCATTAATATTCAGAAGATGCACCCTATTCATATGGAGCAACCTCACAGGGGCCAGTGACTTGAAATTCAAGCTTCCAAAGAATATGGCGTCCAATTGTCAGAAGTAACAAAAGGGAATCGAAAATACAAATAGAAGAGATGAGTTTTAGGCAAGAAAACGTGAACTAACAAACTGATAAACAAACGTATAAAAATGTAAGTGAATTATTAAAATGCAAATTGAACGAGAACAAATATAAGAGTCCAATACACGCAAAGAGCAAATTACTACTGAGAAATGCACGTGTAAATTTTTGTTTCTTATTGCCCATTTCGCATACGTGCAAATTAACCTGGCTCCATTCTTAGTTTATTCTCCAGTAATGAAGGCCAGAGCCGGGATAAAAACCCATTCCCGTCAGTCGTTATCACAGATATAAACTACCTTTTTAATTTAAAGACGGGGGATATTGGGCCTTGTCCATACCAGGAGGGCCATAAACTCACGGCAGAATGATCCTCTTGACCTCGTGAATATGGCGCCAGGTCTGGATGCCCTTGAACCTAACCCCAGTCCCCTTTTCTCAACCGATATTAAATATTCCACACAACAGGGAGCACAGGTCGAAATGCCTACAGAGTTTGGTTCCCACTCTCTCTCTCTCTCTCTCTCTCTCTCTCTCTCTCTCTCTTCTCTCTCATACATACATACATACATACATACATACAGAAATGCTTACGAAACACTCAAGTAAGCTTACATAAACCCTAATAATAAATATCCTTTAAACAATCAATTTTCTCTTCCCAACAACCCCCTGTTTTCAAGCTTATGTACATAAACACGAATCTAAACTTGAGGACAACTGACTATTACTATTTTTCTGAGCATCGCACTGTTAAGCTCCCTAGAAAGATGGAGGCGGTCTTTGCCGTAGTAGCCCCTTCTCAATGCTGCCACCTCGGAGGTGGCAGGTTAGGTCGACTCCCACAACAGACGAGTCCTGGTCGCATGATGGATGAAGCGGCACACACTGTTCATTTATTTATATCAGGCAGCATCTCTGGACTTGGATGGAGAGGGCGGGGCTGACACTGCCCTTGCGTAGGAGGCGAGAGACGTTTTCTATGACTGACAATGAACGAAAGAAGTTGGAAGCAATGATTTAAAGCTGTAATTTACCTTACCTTTATTTCATCTTCCTTGCGGGCCACTGTCATATTATGGCTGTTATGGTAAAGGATAATATGTTGTTAAGCAATGTCACTGATGGTCCCCTTTGACAGGGCCATTTGTGATCAGGAACCTGTTGCTGAAGTGAAGAGCTCGAGGAGGAGGCAATGTAGTTAAGTGGTTCTCAGCTATGCGGGTTTTCCAGTTCCAATGTTAAGTAGCAAAGGTCGAGGTCGTCCATAACCTTAGAATGTTAATGACATCCTGACGGGCACTGACCCCCTAAATGAAATTGCTGAAGTATTTTTTTCTACATTATCCACAAGGTTAATTGTTATTTTCTTGAAGTTTATTTCATTCTGAAGTAAGACTAGACTCTTGTCTGCATGGTGAAGAACAATGTCCGAGATGGAATGTACAAGTAACCTAAAATATCATGGCACCTTGCAGAGATTACGGGTGACTAAACCTTCAAATTGTACCTTCTATGTTGCAAGAATCTTCTCTTGAGTTCAATCTAAGGAAGGGGTACTTCTAAGGTCCAGTCCAACAAAAATTGTCCAAAAAATGGCAATCATCATGCACTTCAAAACATATACTTTCAATCTGCTTTACATTTGGTCTCTGAAATCCAGCAGCTACACCCTCTATCCTCCAACGTATTGGCTATCAAGAAATACCCGACTCTGGAAACCATAAAAAAACCCTGAGAAGTTATTGGAATGGTAAATAACCACCAAAGACTACTTCCCAAGATCATGGGCCCACTCTGCAACACCAAGACACACACGCACAGGGCCCTGCCCAAAAAAGATGCCTTCAGGGCAATCAAGACAGTGTTCACCAATGTCATGACACTGGCGCTTCTTAACCTCTGGACTAACTTCACACTTGCAACCGGCGCATGCAACATCACAGCGGTTCTGACAGAGCAAACACTTAACAGTGGCAGCAAAGCCCCTTGCTTCCTTCAGCTTAATGTTGCCGACAGCAGAAAAATGCAATATTTACCATAGGGAATTTCTTGCCATACATATAGCAGCCACACGCTCCCGACACCTACTCAACGATATTCCTTTCACATCCTGACAGACGACCAGTTTCTCAACCCCACCCTCTTGAGAAGCAGACGCATTCTCCGCACATAAACAACGAAAGCTGTCAACACTTGTCGAATTCGAGTGCGCTATTAAACATATTCCTAGTAAGAAAACCTTGTAACAGATGCATTATCAAGAATAGAAATGAATGTTGTTCAAATGGAAATGAGACTTAGAAGAACTTGTTGAGACCCAACAACAAAACCCTGAAACAGGCGACTATTGTACCTCCATGATGAACAAGAAATGTATAAACGTCAAGGGAAGAAAACACCAGCACAGGCTGCCTCCACCCACAAGTACCAAGAGATCTACAAAAGAAAGTTGTCTAAGGATTCACTCCTTCATCCGGCAAAATGACAGCTAAAATGCTAACAGAAAAATTCACACGGCAGAGAAAAAAAGGGCATAAAATCAGTGGATCAAGTGCCAAACAAGGAAGAGCACATTCTACACAGAAAATAAGGTCATCTTCACGTGGATGTAATGTGACCAACCCCTTACCAACCACCCTCACTGTATCAAAGAGCGGAGGAGAAAAAGTCACGTTTCTTTCGATACCTGAGAGGATACAGTCCGAATTCTGGTCAGATTGGTGCACTTAGATTAGTTTATTCCTAATACGAAACGTTAAACTCTGTTAGGGAAGCAATGCAAAAAGACAGTACCCTGGTCCACAGTAACCATTACCCTAAACGATGAAAATCTTGACCACAGTAAGGGCAAAATGCCACAACTCAGAGAAAGCGCTCTATTGTATAAACGCCACATTCAGCTGCTATTCCGTTTTCAACCGAAAATGAATCGTCTGTACACGGACGTAGAAGCCATCACTTGCACAACGACTGGTAATAAAAAATATCTTGCATCCGCTCTTGTTTTGAACCCTCTGCGTACGAATCCCTTCCCCAGACTCATCAACAAAGGCAAGGACAGCCATCCCCTATAGCCCCTCCTCATGCCTGAAAGGACATTTATTTTGCAGAAAACTGATATTTGCGAAAGTAGAGAATATGTGAAGAACAAATACGCATCGGACGGAGGGAGGGGGTGTGGGGTGGGGGGTGGGCGTCCTATGCAGATGTTTTTAAAGTAGGGTGACTCGCCAACGGTCAGCTAAACCCCTCGGTTTCCTTATCCTTCTGCCCGTGACGTTCGCCTGTGTCAATCTAAAATGCTTTTTTTGGGGGGCGGGGGGTGGCTTTCAACGGAAGTCAGATAATCTGAGCTTGGTCTGAAATGTTAACCAAACCTGTTGTACGAAATACTTAGTGCCGTAAACAACGGCAAGAATAGAGAGAGACGATGTACATAAATACGATGGCCTGGTCCCAACGCTTCCAGTTCAGCACAGGATAAAACGTGACCACCGGCGTAGCTATAGGCTTTAAAAAAATATCCTACCCCACTCCGTTAAAGTCAACGCCAATTTCCCCCCCAAATGAAAAAAGCGCGGCAACACTCCTGAGCTAATATTTCGGAATCAAAATTTAATTCCGTAAAAATACATCAGAGCCCCGTTTAAAGGCATGCTGCCCCTCTCCCGCATTTTTCCTCGGAATATTACTCTCCTCACACACAATATAAGGTAACTGCGGAGTTATTTCTGAAAATGCAACGCGATTACATCATCGCGCAGCCATAAAGAGGTCAATTGTGAAATATCTAGTGCTAAAATGAGTTTTAAAAAATCCGAAAAAAAGAGGGACAAAAATGACAGTAAACGCCGAAGGAAAGGCACGAAAAAAAAAAAATAATGATAATAAAACCGAAACATCGTCAGTGACAGAAAACTGAAACAACACTGGGATAAATTCTATAGGTCGCTCTGTGTGTGTGTGTGTGTGTGTGTGTGAGAGAGAGAGAGAGAGAGAGAGAGAGATTTTGCATTTACACATCTGATGGAAATTCATGAACACACACACACACACACACACACACGTTTTAGCATACGTATTAGTGAGTGAGCACGTGCGTACTTCCTCGGCGAGCAAATCCTTTTGCACGTGTCTGCAGAGCTGCGTGTTGAGAGAGAGAGAGAGAGAGAGGAGGAGAGAGAGATAAGAAAGAAGCGGCGGCATGTGGGTTAGGAGATAGAGAGAGAGAGAGAGAGAGAGAGAGAGAGAGAGTTATGGATGGATGGGGAGGGATTGAGCGACGGCAAGAGAGGGTCGGATTGATCGCTGGATGGTTACCATAACGACAGTCAGCCCAAGCTAAGAAGAAGAAGAAGAGGAATAAGAAGGGGTTCTGGAAACGCCCTCAGCCTCGTCTGTACGTGTCACCATGTCCTTCCTTCTGCAAGTCTGGAGACTTATACCAGATTATATATATAATATATATATGCTCGGTGAAATGTCCCATTCTGACCTGCGCCGAAAAGATGATGACAAAAACTAACAATGGTCGAAAGCGTCTCCGCCACTATCTTTGCCTTGCTGTTTGTGGGCACGACGGTGACGTCAAATCGCAGACGTCAAAATAACATGCGGGAGATGCTGTAGTAGTATGTACTATATAAATGACTATAAAAGGAATGGACGAGCGAGAGGCACCGTCATATTGCATCCTCGGTCACCCCCGACTGGCGGCGAACTCTTTCGAATCACCACAGGCCACAGCAGCAGCACATTGGCTGCCCTCGGACTTGCGCTCTGCGTCGGGGATGTCTCGAAGTCCTCTTCAAAGAAGGAGCGAAAACCCTACCGTCCACCTTTCGCTGCCTTCCTCCTACGGCGATGCTCTTTTTTTCAACATTTTTTTTCCAGAGATGATATAAATATAATATGCAGGGCGAAATGTTCATTTCACCCGGTCAATTACGGATGATCACCGGATGCTTCGGTTTTCTAAACGAAGAGTTTATTGGAAGGCAAGACTGGAATATATTTCGTAAATGATCATATGCGCAAATGAATGGTAATCATCTTTGAAAAGGACATTTCATAGACTACGTACTTCTGGATTTAATGCAATGGGGGAATAGTGCTTCAGACACACCCTAAGGAAAGATGCTATTAAATAAGGACATAAAGCGTATATTTGGGTCACTCTATATTGATACGTACACATACAATATATACAATAGGTACACATATGCCGGATGTATGCTTACAATCATAAATAGAAGACAATCACTCAAGGTAACATCTAATCCTTTATATAAATATATATATATATATATATATATATATATATATAAAAATATATATATATATAATATATATATATATATATTATGTATATATACTATATAGTTATATATATATATATATACACAGTCTCATTGACGCTTCTGCCAAGACGAAGAAGAAGGAGAGTTACAAGGATTAGGATGTCTCAATGAGACATCATGTGCTAACATATCTGTAGAAGCAGGTTTTACAATTCATTCACAGTGTTATAATGATTCTGTCTAGCTTTCTTTCGAAGAAGAAGAAAAAGAAGAAGAAGAAAGAAAGGAGAGGAGAGAAGAGAATAAGAGAAGAGAGAGAGAGAGAGAGAGAGAGAGAAGAGAGAGTAAGGAAATGCTTGGATTTATCCTTATTTTTCCGTTCTAGGCATAAACGTACTGTAAGATCCGGCCTATAAATAACTACGTTTTTAACCCCCCCCTGCCCCCCCCCCTCTCTCTCTCTCTCTCTCTCTCTCTCTCTCTTTCTCTCTCTCTCTCTCTCTCTCTCTCTCATCTGCGTCTTCCAGGATCTACTATAGACAACAATAAACGACTTGGAATGAGGTTTCGGAAACTCGTCGGTTGGCCCTCGAGTGGCTGGGAAGATAATTACGAAGTAAGGAATTCTGATAAAGACTTCATTGATACGCATTGACATAAAACCACATTTCACTTTGTCAGTACAAAAGCGTAAAGATAATAAGTCACTTATCGGAAAGCGTTGTTAAGTTTTACGTCCCATTTACGTAGAATTTGTTGAATAAATCCAGATGAAGAGAAAGAAAAGTTACTTTGAGTCTCTCTCTCTCTCTCTCTCTCTCTCTCTCTCTCTCTCTCTCTCTCTCTATATATATATATATATATATATATATACGTATGTATATATATTTATACGTAATATAAGTAATATCATTGTATATTTAAGGTGTCCAATATTTATTTATTAATTATAAGATTAAAATAAATTCGTGGTAGTCCTCCTTTGGAGAAATAAAAAGATCAGGCATTAATCAAACAAATCAATCAATCTATATATATATATATATATATATATATATATATATATATATATATATATATATATATATACATAATACAAGTAATACCATTGTATATTTAAGATGTCCAATATTTATAATCGTCAAGATAAAACAGATACGTGGTAATCCTTATCACGTATGATTGTCAATAATTGCAAGCAGTCATAAACTGAAATGCATCATTCTACAAGCAACACCCTCTGCTTACACGCACAGACCCAAATAAATACTCATGTTGTTCAAATCAACAAAACTTAGATTATATATCCAGATTTTGCTCTTTTGTCTTATGCAAGTCTGGATTTTTTTTAGAAAGCTCCATTCTTGCCGTAGCTCCTGGCAGATGCAGAGATGAACAATGATGCTTGCTGCACTGCTGTGCAACAATGTCTATTTGTGCTCTTCCAGCGATACTGCCTAGATATTTATACTCGGAAATCAATTGGAACATTTTTACCGCAGACAGAATTGTAGCTATTATGAATAACAGTTTTATTTTGGATTTTAGCGATGAGGTGGATTGGATTTTAGCGATTCACATATCCAGAAAATTATTCAAATACTCCATAGATTGAGGTAAGGTGGGACCAGTAAATTTTTTGACGTGGCTTTCTGTTGATAGATCAGTATAGCTTTCTCCTCAGCGTTTCATTTTCTGTTAATTACATTTGGTTCGAGTGCACTTAGTGTCTGGCCATCTATTTGTGGCTCCTGGTTCTTTTCAAGTGCCACATTTTAGTTGCCTTCCGGTGGTGGGCAGAAGGCACTGAACCACTGGGGTTGGCTTCCTACACTCAAGCACACTTTCCCTAACTGAAATGTTTCTGGCTTGACGCATTTGTACACTACTATGACTATATAAACAAACACGCCTGAGAATTATACTTCTAATTCGGGTGTTATAATGTATGTAGTATTATTACATTGTTTTTGAGAGAATTATTATATATAATGTATGTTGCATTATTACATTGTTTTTGAGAGAATAATTATATATAATGTATGTTGTATTATTACATTGTTTTTGAGAATAATTATGTATAATGTATGTAGTATTATTACATTCTTTTTGAAGTAGTAATTATATATAATGTATGTAGTATTATTACATTGTTTTGAGAGAATAATTATATATAATGTATGTTGTATTATGACATTGTTTTTGATATAATTATATATAATGTATGTAGTATTATTACATTGTTTTTGAGAATAATTATATATAATGTATGTAGAATTATTACATTGCTTTTGAGAGAATAATTATATATAATGTATGTAGTATTATTACATTGTTTTTGAGAGAATAATTATATATAATGTATGTAGTATTATTACATTGTCTTTGAGAGAATAATTATATATATAATGTATGTAGTATTATTACATTGTCTTTGAGAGGAGAATGATAATCTTCATGCCATCATGTGTATAGAATTGGAGCTGGAAGACAGAGCTTTGGCCCAAGGCCAAGCGCTTGGGACCTGTAAGGTCATTCAGCCCTGAAACGGAAACTGAAAGGTCTGAAATGTGCAACGAGAGGAAACCTGAAATCAGTTGCACTATGAAACGACTGTTAGGAGATTGCTAAGGAAAGTAAGATGGAAGAAAGGGAATATGGAAAGAGGTACAGTGAAAGGAATGAAAGGGGGGTTATCTGTACGAGGATTGTGTTTCTGGCCCAGTATGTGCTTTCAACAACGCTGGGGTGCTTTGGTGGTTGATTTAGAGGAACGAAGTCTTGCCGTTGCGCGTCAGAAGTAGGGGGGGAAGTGGCTGGAGGCGTCAGCATGCTTTGTCAGAGCTTCGTCTCGGTGGCAACAAGCTCTCTCTCTCTCTCTCTCCTCTCTCTCTCTCTCTCTCTCTGGAAGAAGAGGCTGCTCCTGTCCTTTGCGTCTTATTCGCGCTTATGTTACGCAGAGGGGTTTTGGGACAATTCAACTTAATTAAGAAGGTTGGATGTGACTGATGATTGATGAAGCTTTTAGCGAAGGTTTCTGATCAATTCTGGGGACGGTATGTTTCAGTAACACACACTCTCTCTCTCTCTTCTCTCTCTCTCTCTCTCTCTCTCTTTATATATATATATATATATATATAAATATATATAGATATATATATATATATATATATATATATATATCTTCTTATTCTCAGCAGAGACAGAGGTGTAAAATGCTGAAAAACGCTCCTTTTCGTTAAGAGCACTTAAAAGAGAGAGAGAGAGAGAGAGAGAGAGAGAGAGAGAGAGAGAGAGAGAGTAAAAAAAATTAATTTTAACAAATCAATGTGAGATATCATTCTGAACATTTCGCTTGTTCACGTGGAAATGTGATAAGATGGAATTTGTGGAAATGTGATAAGATGGAATTTCTGAAAGAGGGCAAAATTCTGCCTTAAAGAATATTTTTGGAAATGGTAATGGAGATGATTGTCCGGCGAAAAAAAATAAAGAAAAAAAGTCTAGTGCTCTGGGGACTGTTAATGGGAGATTGATAATGATTTTGGTCGAAATATTGTCTTGATAAACCCACGATTTTTTTCCAATTTTGACTGCAGTGTGAAAGACCGTGAATGCAGTTGGGTGATATATCAGGTGGATGAAATTACTTTTTATTCTTTCAAATTCTAGTCTTGGAAGAATGGGAATAGCATTCTATTATAAGAAAGCGACTATTTTGTATTAGGTGCAAATCACTGCTTTATAATTTCCATCGTCACAGAGTTGCTCGTCCTTGATATCTCCTGAAGTAGAGATAGTGCGCACGATACACCCCGATCATGCACGAAAAAAATGCTGTATGATAATTAGAACGTGAAGAATATTGTACGAAAAATGTTAAACAACGAATGTTCTGGGTGGAATCGCTGCTCAAGGTAGAACTGATTTCAGAATGAATGGCCTGAGAATGAAAATATCTACACTTTTCAACAGGTGATAAAAAGGCAAGAAATGAAAACGGACATAAAGATAAAAAAAATCGATAATGAGAATAAAATACTAGTTAATTATTCAGTTTTGAAAAATATAAGGAAAACTCGACCTTGGAATGAAGTAATTTTAAACGCTCATTTATCATATAAAAATAATGGTATCTCGATTGTCACAACAAACGACTTGAGGAAAGTAATTATATGAAGTAACAGTGAATTGCAGTTAGAAAAATCAATTTAGAAAAATTAGAATATAGCACAATCAACTCAGGATCACGAGCATACACGACAGGAGAGTAACAATTGAGGACATCCAGACACATATCCTGATAAGGAATAAAAAATATTGTCGCAGACGTTGAATTTCGGAAAACTGTTAAAAGATGTCAAAAATTGAGCCTCAAAAAAGAAAATGATAAAACTCTCAATAATTCTATTCCTTGTTAGGACAAAAATCATAAAGGTCTTTGGCTATAAACGAAACCATAACATGCCCATGATTCCTTCTCCATGTTCCAGACCAGTCATGCTAAGAGGATCCCAAATGAAATGTCAACAACAATTTCCCGACTCGATCATTTCATGGTGCGAGAACGAGAGACAAGACAGGAACAGAAAATTCTGGGGACGCCTAAAACGCTGCTAAAGGACCGACAGGGTCAATGAGAGGGCCAATTAGTTCATGTTTTAACTGAGGACTCGCGTGATAGTCGTCCTCCTGGAGTGGACGTTAAGTACAGAGGGGGACGTCTCTTAATGCTCCTTTGCACCACCAGTCTTGAGGGTTAGAAACTTCTTTACTGAATTAGTGCACGCATGCATGTAGCAAATACGAGCATATGATGCGAGGAGATATATTCACACGTCATATATGCCCTTTCTTTCTCTGTAGTATTCTCGAATCAAAACATAAAACAGTTATTACGAGCATTAAAGGACCAAACTTCTACTATTCCGTATACAACCAGATTCTCCGGCCGGAAATGGGCGTGTCAATCACGTTTCAGTTCTCGAAGAGTTTGGTAATAGCTTTTTTTTTTGCTTCATTTTCTTCATCATTTATTTATTTTTATATATTTTTTTTTTTTTGGTTTTTCAACTCCACATTCTATGTCGAAAACCTTTACGGAAACTTTGCCAAAAAACTTGACGAATTCTTTGTTATTCCTGAATGTTCCAGGCGTTCCAGGTTACCCATACACACATACACATACACACACAATATACATAGTATATACAGGGATACAGATAAATTCTTTTGCATAAGTCAGCATTATTATGAGTAGTATAATGTAGACAATTACAATCGTACTAAAAAAAATGTCACGTCAACCCACGATTCCAATAGTTAAGCTTTTTGTTATTTTATTTTTTTATTTTACTACGAAGTAGTTTTCGCTTGTGTCTAGTTCGTCGTCCAAGGATAATTTAATTCTCAAATTCCCCAAGTTGTCTTACTCTTCTATACAACCTAAAAGTCCTGTTTCGTTTCTCCCACTTTCTGAGCATTTTTTTTTTTTGTGGCTGGGGTTGGGGAGGGGGGGGGGGGTTTGGGGGGGGGGGTGCCTGAAGAGTCGATGTAGCGTCTGGCGATTCTTTCAAATAAAGTGTTTCGGGCAGAAGGAAACTTCATCTCCGTGGAATATTGGAAGACGGTGATAAGCTACAGCATTCTCACTCTATTTACTTGGTAAAATACAGATAGTGTTTTGAGCATTGAATTTGGTGAGATACAAATCAACAGTTATGTAAACGTACATATATTTAAATTTAAAACTTTATCCTTAAAGTTTTAAATTTAAATATATGTACATTTACATAACTGTGGATTTGTACCTCCAGCAACTCGAATCCCGGAGCATCGTGAGAACTACCTACGCCCTTCCACCCCTCATACTTGCTGAAGCCCTTACGGAGAGGGGCTCGCACTCCAGCGGGATCCTCACCAAGGAGATGAAGAAAGCAGCGAAGGAATTGAAGGAGAAAGAGAACATCACGGTGCGACACGCGGACAAGGCGGCAGCCTTCGTCTTGATTGATACTGCTGAATACCACGAGAAGCTAGATGCTTTTTTGTCCGACGAGAGCAAGTTCGAGCGCCTGACAAGAAACCCGACAGACGACATCAAGAGGGAGGCCAACGGAGTCATCAGAGCAGTGAATGCTGCGACAAACGCTGTCCACCTCCCGCCCATACAAGGAGACTACAGCCTGGGTTATTTATATGATAACATAAAAACCCACAAACAAGGAAGCCCCCTCCGTGCGCCTTGGCAAAACGCCTTAATCAAATTTTGACCCCCTACGTCCCGAGTCGGTACAGACTACAGTCGTCAGTAGCATTCCTAGAAGTCATCAAGGACGCCCCTGGCACCGGGATTATCGCCTCGCTGGACGTGAAGTCCCTATTTACGAACGTGCCTGTCGATGAAACCATTGACATCATCTTTGAGCGTGTCTACAGGGGTCAGTCGACAGCGCCCCTCAACATACCCGAAGCCTCGCTCCGTACGCTGCTGGAGATCTGCACCAAGAAGGCTCCTTTCTCCACCCACCGCGGCCAGATGTACCGCCAGAAGGACGGCGTAGCGATGGGCTCCCCACTGGGGGTCCTCTTCGCTAATTTTTACTTGGGCACCGTGGAGGAACGAGTCTTCACCAGGATGCAGCAACCCCGCAGATATGGACGTTACATTGACGACATCTTTGTTCAAGTCGACACTGAGGATGAGGTAGAAGCCCTCCGTCAGGCATTTCAGCAGTGCAGCGTCCTGATTTACACAGTTGAATATAGCACTGACGATCGGCTCCCTTTCCTTGACGTCCTTGTGAGTAAGAGGGAAGACGGTCTCTGTACTTCTGTCTACACAAAGAAGACCAACCTCGGACTTTGCCTCAACGGTGACAGCGAGTGCCCCGCCAGATTCAAGAGCACGACCATCGAGGCCTTCGTCAGGAGAGCCCTCTCCCACTGCTCAACCTGGCAGGACACTCATCTGGAACTCGACCGCGCCTCCCAAGTACTCGTAAATAACGGGTATTGGAATAAATTAATAAGGAGAGAAGTCCGTACAGCCCTGGAGAAATGGTACGGTAGTGAGAGCCCGCAGCCCCGCCCCCAGGATAATATCAAGCTGTATTATAAAGCCTTCATGAGTTCGCATTACCGTGAAGAAGAGGACTCCGTTAAGAAAATTATTTCCCATAATGTAATCCCGACCGACGACACCAAGAAAATTGACCTAATTATATATACCAGAATCGGAAGACGCGCGACCTAATTAGGAAAATAACCCCTCCCCGCAGGTACGAGACCCCCTGAAGCAGACGTATGTGGTATACCAATACACATGCCCAGTCCGCGGTTGCAGCGGCACTTACGTTGGTATGACTAGCATGCGACTGTCGAAGAGACTCTCCTGCCACGCCCAAGAGGGGGAGGCATTAAGAACCACGCCCGTACCAAAGAGGGGGCCATTAAGAACCACGCCCATACCAAGCATCAAGAGGCCATCTCCCGGGATGTGATCATCCAGAACACTAAGATCATCGGGAAGGCCCCTGATGCCCGTCGGTTACGCCTGCTGGAGGCGCTTCTCATCCAGCAAATAAAACCAGCACTGAATACGATGAAGGAAGAATTTCTTCTCCCTACGAGTATGAGAAGACCTGCCCCCAACAACGACAACTCTACGGAAGACGACGCCCCTGAACGAGATACTCCTGCAGGCAACGGCAATCATATTAGCCGTGACGTCCCGCAGCGTAACGCAACATCCAACAACGTTACCGTGCAGCTCAAGAGGTCTAGACGGCTGCAGAGCATGCAGCTTTGCAACAATCGACTCGGCGAAAGAACCTTGAGACTGGCTCAAGCCTCCAATGAAAACGAAGACTCATTGCCACCAGCCAATAGGAGATCAGCATGGGGCAGACTCCCTGCTGACGCCCCCAAATATGATATTTTTATTTTAAGATAAATTTTTAAATATACTTACCTGGCAGTTATATACATAGCTATATTCTCTGACGTCGTGACGTCACGACAGACTTTTCGAAACTCGCGGCAATCGCCGACCATCGGTCAGGTGATCGTTACCTGTACGCCCTCTAGATAGTTACCTGGAAACCCCATATTTTCTCGCCCTCTAGTCTCTTGAGGGGAGGTGGGTGGGTTTCTAATTGTATATAACTGCCAGGTAAGTATATTTAAAAATTTATCTTAAAATAAAAATATCATTTTTAAATATGTAACTGACCTGGCAGTTATATACATAGCTGATTGACACCTTTGGAGGAGGGTCAGAGACAGCAACATCGTTGTAAGGTAACTACTTGATAGGTAACTAAAGATTCTTACCTGCTAAGGAAGCTGACTTGACGAGTTCTGCCTCTTTAGTCTGCTCTCCTTAGGAGCTCCAGCTAAGGGATGTGACCTGTGCAGCTGATGAGCTCAAAGGGGTTTGTCGACGGGACGTGACCTCTATGCGACAAAACCACCTATGCCCTTGACATGGGCTTAAAACAGGCAAAGACCACCTAACCATCCAATCCTTGCATACAAGAGATTGAAAAGACACACATATACACTAGACTGTTGAAGGTTTCCCCTAACCTTCAACAGACAACCATAAACATAACATCAAGGGTCTAACATGTAGGATTAGAGGTATCAACTCTTCACCCAACACCGAGCCAGTGGCTACGAACGGTCCAAGGGTTCTGCAGTCTTCATATACCGTTTCTATTTGTTTCAGATAAAGAAGAAAATACGGAGCTGCTCCTCCAGTATGTCGTGTCTAAAATGGCTTTAAGGGACTGATTCTTTCTAAACGCCATTGACGTCGAGACTGCTCGCACTTCATGGGCCTTTACCTTTAAAGCCTTGTAAAGCGTTTCATTGCACTCCGTGTGAGCTTCTTGAATCACACTTCTAATAAAGAAGGCTAAAGCGTTCTTTGACATAGGCCTTTTGGGATCTTTAACGGAACACCATAAGTTGTCAAAAGTCCCTCTAACGTCCTTGCACCTGTGCAGATAACACTGTAATGCTCTTACCGGACAAAGAGTTCTTTCACGTTCCTGACCTGCAAAATCTCCAAGGCTGGGAAATCGTAAAAGACCTAGGCCAAGGATTGGAAGGAGTTTCATTCTTGGCTAAGAAAACCTAAAGTGGTTGAACAAACCGCTTTAGATCTACTAATTCCTACTCTTTTGTCCATAGCTTGAATCTCGCTTACTCTCCTTGCAGTAGCGAGAGCGACTAGAAAAAGTGTCTTCCTGGTTAAATTCCTGAACGAGCTCTCCTGGATCGGCTCAAACTTGTCAGACATTAAAAACCTTAGTACTACGTCCAGATTCCATCCTGGTAGTTGTTCAGTCTTTTGTTTCGTAGTATCAAAAGATCTAATTAAGTCGTGAAGATCTTGATTGCTAGACAAGTCCAGTCCTCTATGTCTAAAGACTGACGCCAGCATCTCCTGTATCCCTTAATTGTAGTAGTGGCTCCTAGACCTACTTTAAGTTTTTAAGTGAAGAAGGAAGTCTGCGATCTGGCTCACAGATGTGTTGGACGAGGACACCTTCTTCTCCTTACACCAGTTTCTAAATATCTCCCACTTCGACTGGTAGACGTTGATGGTCGAAGCCCTTCTTGATCTGGCGATAGCTTTAGCTGCCTCTCGCGAAAGCCTCTAGCTCTAAGGAGCTTTCCGACAGTCGAAAGGCAGTTAGCTGAAGAGCGCGGGTATTCCTGTGATACCGTTTGAATGTGGGGCTGTCTGAGCAGATCTGGAAGCAACGGAAGGGTTCTTGGAAACTTCCACTAGCCACTGCAACATCTCTGCGAACCAGTCTCGCGTCGGCCAGTACGGGGCTATCAGGGTCATTCTGCTTCCTTCGGAACTGCGCGAACTTCTTTAATACTTTGTGTATCACTTTGAAGGGAGGAAGGCGTACAGATCCAGTCCTTCCCAGTTCATGAGGAACGCGTTCTACTGCTACCGCTTGTGGATCCGGCACCGGTGAGCAGAACGTCTGCATCCTCCTTGTCTTGTTGGTTGCAAACAAGTCTATGGAAGGTTGCCCCATAACCTCCATAGTAATTCGCATACCTCTAACTTGAGAGTACCATTCTGTTGGCAGGACCTGATTTCTCCGGCTCAAGAGGTCCGCTCTGACATTTAATTCTCCTTGTACAAATCTCGTTTGGAGGACGATATTTCTGTCCTTTGCCCATAGCAACAGATTCTTGGCTGTCTCGTTCAGAGAAAAACGAGTGGTGCCTCCTTGTTTTCTGACATACGCTAGAGCAGTCACGTTGTCCATGCTTATTTCCACTACTTTGCCTGCCACACATTCCTCGAATGCCTGAAGAGCTAGAAAAGCTGCCATCAGCTCTTCTTGTTGATATGCCAATTTCTTTCGGTTCGCTCCATCTTCCCGAAATTTCCCTGTTCCCCAGAGTCGCTCCCCAGCCTAGGTCTGAGCGTCTGAGAACAGTATTAGCTGTGGATTCAATTGTTGAAGTGAAACTCCTTCTCCCAGCTTCGCTGGATCCAGCCACCAAATCAAGTCTTTCTTGACCTCTGCTGAAATTGGGAAGGTGTCTGAAAGCCTTTGTTCCTTCCTTTTCCAATTTCTGTTGAGGTAAAATTGCAGAGGTCTGAGATGCAGTCTTCCCAGTGAGACGAACTGTTCGATCGAGGAAATGGTCCCAAAGACTCATCCATTCCCTCGCCGAACATTGTTGTCTCCCCAGGAATTCCTGCACCCGATCAGGAACATCGGTCTTGTCTCTCCTGGGAGGGAGAAGCCCGAAAATGCTGAGAGTTCATTCAGAACTCATAAATAAATGATCGAGCGAGAGGGCTCCAGGTGAGACTTTTCCAGGTTCACCACTAGCCCTAGTTCCCGTACTAGGTTCAGGGTTATTTTCATATCCTCCAGACACTGTTTCTTGGAGTTGGCCCTGAGAAGCCAATCGTCCAGATAAAGAGAAATGCGGATCCCCCCTTCGTGTAGCCATTTGGCTACATTCGCCATAATAGCTGTGAATATTTGTGGCGCTGTGCTGAGCCCGAAGCAAAGAGCCCTGAACTGGAATACTCTTCCTTCGAATAAGAACCTGATGTACTTCCGAGAGCTTGGGTGGATGGGGACATGAAAATAAGCGTCCTGTAGGTCTAATGAGACCATCCAATCTCCCGGTCTCAACGCCGATAGCACTGATTGCGTTGTCTCCATCGTGAATTTCGTCTTCACGACGAAGGGCGTTTAGAGCACTGACGTCCAGAACGGGTAAACTCCATCCTCCCGAGCTCTTGGGTACCAAAAACAGTCGATTGTAGAACCCCGGATTCTCTTGGGTGAAACAGGTTCTATCGCCTTTTTTAAGAGCATAAGCTCTACTTGTTCTTTTAACGCGAATCTCTTGCTGCTGTCCTTGTAATTCGCTGTTAAGTCGAGGGGATCTAAAACTATGGGAGGTTTGGCGTAAAAAGGGATCTTGTAGCCCTCCCTTAGTATCTGAAGGGTCCAGTTGTCCGCCCCTCTCTCTCTCCAGGCTTCCCAAAACAAAGAAAGCCTGGCTCCTATTTGTGTCTGAAGGACTGTCTGATCATGGCCTCCTTTTGGAAGGAAGCTTGCCACCTTTTCTGGAGGGCTTTCTAGAAGTTCCCGACGTCCCTCGGGGCTGTTTTCCTCGAAAAAACTGTTGTGGTTGTTTCTCCTCTCTCGCTCTCTTGGTCGCAAACGAAGAAGGCAAAACCCCACTGGCTGCCTTCGATATTAGGTCCTTGTGGTCTTCTGAGTCAATGAAGTGGCAATATCTCTAATAATCTCTTGTGGAAAAAGAAATTTCGCAAAGGGGGCAAACAAAAGCTCTGCTCTTTGTACCTGTGTGACCCCTTTAGCTGTAAAGGAGCAGAGAAGGGACCTTTTCTTCACGATTCCTGCCGTGAAAATCGCTGCCACTTCATTAGTTCCGTCACGTAAAGCCTTGTCCATACAAGACATCACACTCAGAAGGTTAGAAATGTCCGTTGAATCCTTCTCTTCCACTTTCTTGGCAAGAGCACTCAGAGACCAATCTAGAAAGTTCAGGACCTCAAACACTCTAAACACGCCCTTCAGTAAATGATCGAACTCTTGCATCGACCACATCACCTTCGCTGCTGATAAGGCGTGTCTACGATTGGCATCGACGATACTGGGAAGAAGAAGTCTGCCTGAGAGGAGGCAGGTACTCCCAGGCCCAGAACTTCCCCAGTCTCGTACCAAACGCTGGATTTCGAAGCCAATCTTGCAGGAGGAAAAACGAAAGCAGTTTTGCCTCGCTCCTTTTTCTCTTTCATCCAGTCGTTCATCTTCGCAAGCGCTTTCTTGGCCGAAATGAAAGAAAGAACCACCTTAGTAAAGGCAGTCTTATTCTGGGTTCTTCCACAAAGGAACTGAGACAGGGGAGAACGAGGTGCTGCGGGCTTGAAATCCGTTTCAAAAAGCTCTTGAAACAGAAGCATAAGAGTCTTATAGTCGGAAAGAGGAACTTGTTCTTTCGTCTCCTCTTCCGAAACTACCTCCAACATCTCCGAAGGTCTCTCTCTGTCTCGTTCCGCATCGGATGATGTAGTTAAAGCCAAAGCCGGAGCGGCCATTGGTCTCGATGCATTCCTTGGCACCAGAAACCGCCGAGGCATCATGCTTACGAGCGGGTTTGTTCGGCGTTCGTCACGTGCCCTTGTCTCTCTCACGCGCGCTGGCGTCCCGCTCTTTGCTCTTACGAGCGCGGCGTCACGCTCTTTGCTCTTACGCGCGCTGGCGCACGCTCGGAAGCGTCATGTCCGAGTAAATCGGAAGTGTCCTGGTTGTCTGTGTTCTTCTTGGCGTTGACGCTTCGCGAAGTCTTCATCACTCCCGGGGCGTCAGACTGACGCTTGGGTTCTTGCAGCTTTTCCATACGTACAGACAGCTGCTGTTGCATATCTTGCAGCATATTCTTGGCTTCATTGTCTCTCGAGGGAGAGGGTAACTCGTCAGGTTCGCCCACACGAACCGCAGCCAGGATGGAGTCGATCCTTCTAAGGCTTTCCTGAGGACGCTTGGTAGGAAGCTTCCTAGGTAAATCCTCCCAAGTAGCAGGAGGAAGAGGAGCGTGCATCGAAAGCGCTGTCTTGCTCTGTTTAGCTGGAGAGGCTTCCGATGACGAAAACTTCTCCGGAGAACTCCAGTGACTGCAGCCCGGCAGTTGCTCATCTGATGAGACCTCACAAACACGAGGTAATTTCCTCTTGAGAGGACGAGAGGAAGTAGAGTGTCGCCATCCTCGACGCGGGGAGACGTCATCGGATGACGAACCAAACACACTCGACGCGCCTTTTCTACGGCTCTCTGAAGCAACCTTGGAAGCATCAGCAGGTTTGTTTGAGGGCACGCCCGACCGGATACTAAAGCCTCTCGCCTCCCTTAGACTTTCGACTTTACGTCTCCCATGGGTCCGGGAGCTTGTAAGAGGTCTGGGTCTAGGTTTCGAGGCGCGACAAGGGTACCGATCGGACGCACCCTCCACTACACTGTCACTAACACTAAACTTATCACGTTACACTGACTTTAGCACCTGCACTTAAAGCACTTACGACAGTCCAAGTGCGATTGCCCTGCTCAGTAAGAGAGGCAATCTGTTGTCCCATTTTTTCAAGCACCGCTTGAATACCTGCAAAGGTTGAGGTCCTTCGCCGCCCGACTCGGAGACAGGTTCGGGAGCTGATACTTCTACTAAATTACGCTCAGAAGGAGCAGGGGAAGGAACTATGGGATTATCTACCACTTCCTGATTCGTTGATGAACGGGAAAGGGAACTCTTAGTTTCTTCTAATTCTATCTCTCTCGGAGCTTACGGACATACTTGTCCAACTCCTTTCCACTCCTTATCATCCAAAATCAAGCACTCATCACATCTATTCTCAAAAGTGCAAATTCTACCCCTACAATTCACACAAAGTGTGTGGGGATCAAGAGAAGCTTTGGGAATTCTAACCCTACACCCCCCTTTACAGCAGACTCTATACACAACTCCCGAGTCCGACATTGTTAATTGAGTGATCCAAAAACAAATCCAAAATCAATCCAAGTCAACAACAGCGAAAGCCAATAAAATACTTCACCCAAAGATGAAATACTCTAGCGAGTATGAAAACCTATCGAGGTAGCCCCACAACCAACGAAGTTTCTGCCGGCTTTGAGGGCGACAGAAAAAATATGTTAGTTTTCATTTTAAAATAAGTTTTTAAATATACTTACCTGGTAGTTACATATATATAGCTTAATCCCGCCGATTCGTCGCTCGCACGGCAGAAATTCAAAATTCGCGGCTATCGCCGATAGACGGTCAGGTGATCATACCTGTGCTCCCTCTAGTAGGTATCTGGAACCATTCCCATTTATCCTCAGAAATTCCATGCCTCTGTTCTCAGAGGGGAGGAGGGAGGGAGGGACCTTTATATATGTAAACTACCAGGTAAGTATATTTAAAAACTTATTTTAAAAATGAAAATAACATTTTTAAACATCTAACTTCCCTGGTAGTTTTTACATATATATAGCTGATTGGCACCTTTGGTGGTGGGTCAGAGAACGCAGCACCGTTGGGAATTCGTAAAATTATTGATCACAACAAATTAGCTGTACCAATAATCTGGTTCATACCTGAAAGGAAGCTGGCTTCGAAGTTTTTTCTGCCTCATTAGCCTGCATTCCTTGAGAGACCCAGCGATCCACCCAGGGGCTGTAGAAATAGTGGCTCTTGTGGGGCTGTCAGACGGTCCTCGACCTTAACCTGACTAGACCACCACCCTTGCTATCCTGGCAAAGCCATGGACAATGAGCTGACCACCTGACCAACTAACACACTAAAACACACTCCATAAAACGTAACTTAGACTTTCACCCCAGACTGTGGAAGGTGCAACAACCTTCACAGACAGCCTGTGAGGTCAAGTTCAATAAAATGCAAGGGTATAAATAAGGTTATAGGTTAGAGGCAGTTGTACCTTCTCCAACTACGGCGCCGGAGGCAACGTACGGCCCTAGGGAACAACAATCCTCATATTGGGTCTGTACGTCTTTAAGGTAGCAATCTGCGAAGACTGACTTGCTTCGCCAGAATGTCACTTCCAAGATCGATTCCATCGACTTGTGTCTATACGCCCTCGAAGTCGCCACAGCTCTTACTTCGTGCGCATTGACTTTGAGTATTGGGAAGCTTTTTCTCATCAAAATTCTGGTGAGCTTCCCTTATTAAATCCTTGACAAAGACCGCCAGCGCGTTCTTTGGCACAGGTAGTGAAGGCTTCTTTACCAAGGACTAGAGGGTGTCTGTCTGTCCTCTTAAGTTTTTTGGTTCTCTGTAAATATACTTTAGGGCTCTAACTGGACAAAGGCTTTTCTCCTTTTCCTGTCCTACTAACTGAGATAACCCTGGTATGTTAAGGATCTAGGCCATGGGTGAGAAGGATTCTCATTCTTGGCGAGAAAACCTAGTTGCAGCGAGCAGACTGCATTCTCCCCATTGAAGCCTACATTCTTGCAACTCTTCTATCCTCTTGGCCGTTGTCAACGCAACCAGGAATAGGGTCTTCTTGGTGAGATCCTTCCATGAAGCCTTGTCGAGGGGTTCGAACCTGCTCGAGGTTAGAAAAGTCAGAACAACATCCAAATTCCAAGAGGGGGTTGGGTTATCCTTACTCTTAACTGTCTCAAAGGACCTTATGAGGTCCGAGAGATCCTTGTCTCCCGACATGTCAAAATCTCTGTGACGGAAGACGGAGGCTAGCATGCTGCGTTATCCCTTGATAGTGATACTGCTTAGTTTCTCTTGGGTTCTTAAGTGTAACAGAAAATCTGCTATTTGAGTTAGAGGTACTGAAAGAGGAAATGTTGTTAATTCTGCACCATTTCCTGAACACGTCCCACTTTGACTGGTACACCTTGATTGTGGACGTCCTCCTCGCTCTCGCGATTGCTCTTACAGCTTCCCTCGAAAAGCCCTTCGCTCTGCCAGTTTTTCAATAGTCGAAAGGCAGTTAGATTGAGAGAGAGGCGATTTTGATGTTGTCTCTCTATATGTGGCTGTCTGAGTAGATTGTTCCGACACGGTAACGATCTGGGGGTGTCTACTAGCCACTCCATCACATCTGTGATCCACGGTCTCATGGGCCAAAACGGAGCTATGAGGGTCATGCGGACGTTGTTCGATTCCCTGAACTTCTTCATGACTCAGTCTAGGATCTTAAATGGGGGGGAGGCGTACGTGTCTTCCTTCCCAATCCATGAGGAAGGCGTCTACTGCCACTGCTTCCTGGTCTGGGACTGGAGAGCAGTAAACAGGTAACCTCTTTGTTCTCTGCGTCGCAAAGAGGTCTATAGACGGTCTCCCCACGATTGCACAGTCTGCTGCATACCTCGTGATGATGCAGGGTGTTACTCCGTCGTGAGAACCTGTCTTTCTCTGCTGAGGAAGATCCACCTGACGTTACTTCTCTCCCTTCTATAATCGGAGTTAGAAGAGTAATTTGTCCTCTCTTTCTCGCCCACAATAAGAGATCCTTTGCTGCCTCGTAAAATGGAGGTCCGAACGAGTGCCTCCCTGCGCTTCTTTATGTAGGCCAACGCCGTGGTGTTGTCTGCGTTGGAACCTGAAACTACTTTGATCTTGCCAAGGAGACTAGAAGATCCGTCATTACCCTAGTGTTGCCCCACCCCACCCCAGTCCGATGCGTCTGAATGCAACACTAGGTCCGGGGTTCTTCTGTTTGCAGTTCGAAAACCTTCCTTGTAGCTTGTTGGGTGTCGTAGCCACCAACTCAAACTGAATTGTTCGGAAAACCAACCTATTGCGTCCACAACGTAAACCCGTAAACTGAATCGGGCGCTCTGACAACTGCCTTACTGACAGCGGTTCGGTAATGAGGGGCAAGTTGTCCAAGCATCCGAGCAAGTCACGTGATTCTTCTTCGGCATGTGACCATAAGCGTAAAAGTCAATTGCCCTCTGGAGGAACCGAGTTCTTAATGGCCAAGACATTCTCATAGTAGTTGAATCCTCAGCTAAAAAACGAAAACAAACATTATGTTCAAATGAAGACGAAGGTGGGAAGGGTGAATGCAAAGACTACGTCTTCACAGCCTGAAACGAGAGAAGGATTCTCAAGGTTCTGAACCGTGTGCTTATAAAGGACTGGAAAAACGCTAACAGCTATTTCTTCATTGCTGTAAGGTGGAGGGATTGTTAGTTGTAAATGAAAGCGGGGCGGTTTCCAGTAACTGAAAAAACAGGGAAGTTACTTACTTCTCATGGGCTGATTATCTTGGGAAGTAGAGCTGGCCGGCAGGTCGGGGAGGGAGGCAGGCGATGTCTTGCCGTAATATATCTGTCAATTCCGGGATGTGAACAATAAAAAACAATTGCACCTCTCCGAATAAGAGATATTTTGTTGACTGACAAAACTCAGATGTCTGAAGAAATAATTCCGCATTATCGCAATGCGAGTGCAGCCTGTGAGACTAGTAAAAGACTTCTGGTTACCGTTGCGGTAAACATAAGATTGAAAGATTCCAGAATAATATATCTCTGATTGGCCCAATTCTCGGCCAATATTCAACGGGGATGCACGATGTCATTCATGTATGCGAGAATCCCCGGTTAATACAGAGACGTAAGTCCGATATTCTTGGACAGAGAAAAGGTTCGTTAGTCAATCCTTGTATGGGAGACACACATAATCCGGACCAATGCATCTCGGAGAGCCAGCTAGGAAATAGGTTGTTTTCTTGCTGAAGTCCCCCCTACCCTACAAGTAGTTCTTGCTTTGATCAACTCCGCTTATCCTGAGGTTGCAAGGTAAATCCATCTTCGAAGGAACATTGCGTTCGGCTAGAATAATCGAGCGTTTTTAAAAAAAAAAAAAAGGATCTTATTATGCTTCGAGCAATTATATTTGTAAACGAAAACGGATTTCCCCCGGGTAAAAACAAAAAAAAAAACTGAGGTTCGGGTTGGTGCTCGTGACCATACCATCAAACGTATCTGAAAAATCGAAAAACTGGTAACTCCTGGGAAGATGCAAGGACAGTACCCGAATTGGCAGTTGTTTTTTTTTTTTTTTTCCATTAGGATACTTAGCCGGTCTCGGTCCACAAAACCGTAGAATTAAACTACGGGTATGTGACTAACCCCGGGACTAATTCAAACTGCTTAACAGAAATCATTGTGTCGAGGGTGTAAAATATCAGTTCGTGTATTTGTAGGTTTCCGTGACAACGAAGTTTCCAATCCTAAATTCTTTTCCCTTAGAGGAATGAGAATAAGGATTGGAAATCTACACCCTTACCTTTTCTCGTATTCAAGAGAGTGGAAGGAGAAGTTTTCCCCTAAGGAAAACTTCAATAGTTGAAAACAGAAAACCCGAAGACGAAAGTTCAAGTCAAACGGATATTAATTCGCGTTGCGTTTTCATTGTTATTCCCAGGGTTGGTCGTTCTAACTGAGAGGTCTATCCTTACTTCAGTAGCAGTTCTTCTTTACAAAACGCTAGAAATTCCAGGAATTCGAGCAATTTCTCGAGGTTCCCGATTCTCATGTGAAAACCATTATCGGGGATTTATTTAGATATAATCCTGCGTTGCCTTTCATTTGGGCTAAGGCAAGAGGAGACCCTCATTCTTGAAGGAGGAAGATTTCTGGGTCTACCTTTCATAAAACTGTGAGGGGCGGGCTCCGAGGTAACAGCCTGCTTGAAAATAACATTCGGGATATAAGTTCCGACCAATACCGCAAGTAATCTTTTTAGATCCGCCAGCATGAAGAGTTTCTTGCGTTACTCCTCCTCCTTGAATATCTCATCCAAAAGTATTGGACGATTTCCCGATGTCGAACACGACGGTCGGGGGTGGGGGAATCACGCGCATCGTTTCCTACTTGCCGTGCGTTTCATGCATGGCGTCCAACCTGCTGGCGAAGGGAGCATGTGCGTGCGTTTCCATGCGTGCGTCCGATGCTTGCTGGGAGGGAGGGAGTCTTCCCGATCCTTGTTCATTTCCCGTCCACACGTTTCCCGGTGAAGCTTGCGAGGGCAAGCCTGGTTGCGTGCGTCCATGCTTGCGTTCTGCCTTCGTCAACGGGTGTAGGTTGCTGGGTGAGGTGTAATAAGAGCGCTGCAACCTGCCAAGCGAGTCTTCGTCTTGCAGTTCTGGTTAAGCGTCACGCTGTGCTAACTGGCGGTTTTCATTTCTTGTGTTTTATCAGGTCGGCGCTTCAAACTGCTCGTTCCATGCGACTTGTAGACATCAAAAATGGTATTGCTTATGATACAATAAAGTTTGTATGCAAATTACCTTACCTTGGCAGGTTATATCTATAGCTTATCCTCTTGACGCACTTGGCCCAGGAATTTTCAAAACCGCCGGCAACCGCTAGTACACTGGTAGTTAGGTGATGGGCCACCCGCTGTCCCTGTGGCGCTCGGTTACTTGGGAACTATTCCCGTTTTTTCCTCAGATTTTCTTGTGAACCCTGTTCATCCGGAGGGGAGGGAGGGTGGGAATTGGTAAATTAATATATTACCATGCCAAGGTAAGTCTGCATAAAAACGTTTAGTTGTCTCATAACAATACCATTTTTATTGCATGACCAATTACCTGGCAGGTATATATCTAGTCTGATTGACCCACAGTTGGAGGTGGGTCCATAGACAGCCAAACATCGTCACTAATTCAAAAAATAACTAAATTTTAGAAAACTATGTATTTATGTTCCTTACCTGCTAAGGTAAGCTGACATTCGTACGGTCCTGCCTCTTTCAGCCTGCTAATACCTTTAGTAGCTCTCAACTAGGACGTGGACCTGTTTGTTGAGAAAAGCTAACAATAAAGGGCCTCGAAACACTGGACGTTGACCAATTTGTTGACAGAGAACCTAGGCCCTCATTTAACCCACGGGCATTCACTGCTAGGAAAAGCTTAGTCACCTGAACCACAAACAAAACTAATAATAAACACTAACAACAGGATCTGAGCTGGTTTAAACCTTCTCAGGAAAACCAATAAAAAAAAATTAAAAATACTAATTAAAACCTAATTAAAATAAAAACCTAGACATGTTCTTAGGCTTATGGGGTGGAAACTTCCTTTGCCCCAGGTTAATGTTTAAACTGTACCTGAGGGATACATGACGGGCCTAACGTTTGACAATTATCAAAAGTTGTCTCACGTCTCTAAGGTAATGAGAGGCTAAAACACAGAGTTTGTCTCCAAAATACGTTGAATTCTAATAAGGTCCTTGAGGGCTAAATTTTTCCTGAATGCTTAAGGACGTAGCTACTGCTCTTCACCTCATGGAGCTTTAACCTTAATTTGATACCGAAGCAATTCCATCCTGACAAAGAACAAATGGAGCATCTTTAATGACTTCTCTTACAAAGAAAGCCATTTGCGTTTTTGTAGACATAAGTCTAGGTAGGATCTTTAATAAACAGAAGCAACCACAGGAAGAACATGAAGTTCCCCCAATCATGCTTCTTGTTTCTTTCTACGTAAAAACCGTAAGGCTCTTACTGGGCAAAGAAAAAGAAAACCCTTTTCTTGTTCTTGCACCTACCTAGGATCAAGCCAGTCCTTCAATCTCAAATGATCTTCGGCCAATGGATGCGAAGGATTTTCCTCATTCTTTGCTAAGAAACTCCTGTTGCAAAAGAAACAAACTGCTTGTTGTTGTGACTTCCATCCTATTTGCTTTGTCAATAGTTGGCCAGCTCGCTAACTCCTTTTAGCTGTAGCTGAAGGGGCTACTAAGAAGATTAGTTTTCTTCGTTAGCTCTCGCAAAAGGCGCACTGCCCATAGGTTCGAACTTTATCCGTCTCCCAAGAATTTTAGAGAAACGATATCCAAATTCCAAGAAGGGGTTTCTTGCACCGTCGATCTTCTTTCGTATCAAACGATCTGAGGATGATCTCTATAGATCTGCGGTCATTGGACAGGTTAAATTAAACCCTTGTGTCTAAACACTGCAGACAAAACATACACTTCTAAGCCCTCTAATCGTCTGGATTAGCCAAACCTAGTTCTTTCTTCAGGTATAGCAGGGAAATCATGCAATCTGTGTCACCAGAGGTACTGGATGAAAGAAATCTTCCGATTCTTACACCAATTTACGGAAAGTTCTCCCACGCTTCGGACTGCCAGGTAAACCTTTGGTGATAGTCGATTCGGCCTTCGTGCTCTTGCAACTGCCTTCGCTGCTTCTCTAGGAAAACCCCCCTCGCTTCTGACAAAGTCTTCGATAGTCTGCCAAACGCAGTCAGACCCAGCGCGAGGGGTTGTTCTTGTGGAACCGTCCGAATGTGGACGGGGGTTGTTTGAGAAGATTCTACTCTCCGAGGGGTGGGTAGAACTTTCTCATGGAGTAAGAATCTACTGTCCATTCCAGTACCTTCTGTGAACCACGTTTGGGAACCGGCCAAGGTATGGGGCTATTCAGGGCGTCAGCCTTGTTTGTTCCCTCGAACTTTCCCTGAAGTTTTTTCATTACCTTTTCCCAAATCTTTGAACGGGGGAAAAGCGATACGCATTTCTAGTACCAGTTCCAAATTCTAGTAGGAATGGCATCGACTGCGACTGCAAGAGGGGTCCGGGGACTTAGGAGAAACAATAGTCCCGGTAACCTCCTTCGTCGCTGCCCCCCCCCCGGGTAGCGAAAAGGATCCAAACTACTGGAAGTGCCCCAGAGCTTCCAACAGTCTTGGCATACTTGAAGATGCAAATACCACTCCAGTGGAAAGCACTTGTCCGTCCCCATGCTCAACCAGATCAGCCCTGGACGTTCTTCTCTCCCTGAACTGAACCTGGTTGAGCAGGGTGACGTTTCTCTCTGCGACCAAAGAAGGAATCTCCATTCGGCCAGGGTGAGGTTGCAAAGGGCCCGCCCACAAACGAGTGGCGGGTTATACCATTCTTGTTTCCGGTTAATATATGCCAGAGCTGTGGTTATTGTCCGCGTTGATCTGCACCACCACTTTGCCGCTGATCCACGGTCTGAACAGCTTTCATAGACCAAAGAAGATCGCCATCAGTTCCTTCCTGTTTATGGTGCAAGGCCTTTTCTTCTTTCGCTCCAAACAAAGGCCTGGAACTGCCCTCCCGAGGGGCCCAGCGTCGCTACCCCAGCCCTGCGTTCTTGAACGCGTCGGAAAAATAATTATCCAGGTTCTGGGTTCCTCTGCTGGCGGGTGAACGTACCCTCTGACAACCACTCTCCGGAACTAGCCACCACTTTAGAATTTCATCCTTTATCTTCGAGGGAAATTGGAAACCGGAAGGAATCTGGTTGGTTTGCGATCTTCCTTGGCCCAGGACTTCGTTCAGAAAGAACTGTAAGGGGCCTCAATGTGAAGTCTCCTCGTAGGAAATGAACCGCTCTAACGAAGAGAGTGGTACCCAGCAGGTCTCCATCCACTCTCTCGCTGAGCATTGGTGCTTTAAATATGGAATTCTTGCACTTTCCGTATACCACATGGTATGCCTTTCGGGTGACGGGAAAAGCCCCTGGAAAAGTCACTGCGGATATCAGAATCCCCAAATAAACTAGTTCTGAGAGGGGATCAAATCGTTGACTTTTCCAGGTTCACCATCAGGACCCAGTTGAACCTGAGTTTAATTCCAATGGTTACGTCCGTGTCCTCCACAGGATCATTGCTGTTTTTGATTGTGCTTCTTATGAGGCCAATCGTCGAGGTAGAGAGAGACTTCTGACTCCCTGGCCAGATGAAGCCACGTTCGCCACATTCGGGACATCATTCTTGTAAAAATTTGGAGGCGCCTTGGCACAGCCCGAAAACACAGGGCTTTTGTGAATTGATAAATCATTCCCTGGATCACGAATCTCAAAATTTATTTTCCTGGACCTTTGGATGAAATTGGAAATATGGAAATACGCATCCTGAAGGTTCCAGTGTTGTCACCATCCAGTCCCACCCTGGTCGTACCGCTGCCAGGTACTGAATCGTTCGTTCTCCATCTGTAAACTTGGTCTTTTTCTCACGAAACAAGTTTACGCTGGCTTACGTTCCCAGTACCGGCCTCCTCCAACCTACCTGATGATTTCGGTAACTAGAAACCCCAAGACGGCGTTGTAAAACCCCAGGGGATTCGTTGATCCATGAACCGGTTCTATTGCCCCCTTTTCTATCATGGTGACGAACCTGATGCCAAAAGAGCCTCTCTTTCTCTAAACATCGAATGTTAATGAGCCCAACCTAGGGCTCTCGGAGCTGTACGCGAGGAGGTTGGTTTCTTGAGAAAGGGAATTCTTGTTACCCTTCCTTCGCTACCTTTACGGACCCAAGGATCCGCTCCTTTGCTTTGACCAGACTTCCCAGAACGTCCTAAAAGTTCTGGCCCACCACCAACAAGTCTGGAGGACTTCTGACTCATTGTTTGGTTGAAGTTTGGTGGCCCCCTTTTTCTTTTGGTTGGAACTCGTTTTCCCTCTAAATGCTGGTCGAGCGGAAAGTTCCTACCCCGAAAGGGTGCTGTGCTGGTTCTTCGTATGCCTTACGTAGTCTTACTCCATTGACCTTTAAGAAGGTAAATACTTCATTACAAGATGACGTAAGAAGATTCTTGAGTCGCCGTTTCTGAGATGAGGGAGAGAGATGATGTCCTTAATGATCTCTTGAGGGAAAGAGCTTGTCCTTGACAGTAGGATTGAGAACATCAACTCCGACTTTTGCGGCAGAGTTCGACACTACCTTTAAGCAGCGAAACGAGCAAATAAGAATCCTATTGTATGTCTTTTCTTCAAGAACGCCTGCTGTAAAAAACAATTGAAGCCAATTCATTAGCTCCATCTCTCAAGGCTTTAATGCCAAATACAGGGGACATAAACTTCTTTTCGACAACAACTCGGAATTAATGAAGGACTCTTGCCAATCTCCGAAGTCCGAGCCAGGGGACCCCCCCAAACGACCAGTCAAGAAAATTAAAAACCTCAAAGGTCCTCAAACGATACCTTTGAGTGAAAGTAAATGGGTCGAACTCCAGAAGAAGTCCAACCACACTTTGGCTGAATGCAAAAAGCATGTTCTACGGGAGCTATCCACTCATGTTGGAAAAGTCTCCCTGGGCGGAGGCAAGCAACTCCCAGGCCAAGACTTTTCCCCCCTCCCCGTAGCATACCAAACACCCGACTTCGAAGCCAACTATGGGCCCGGGGGTAAAGGAAATTAAAAAACAAAAGAACGTCTTCCCGACTCTTTTTTCTTTCCTTCAAACCTCATTTAGCCGGTTGGAATTGGGAAGGGCTTTCTTGGACCGAAATGGACCAAAAGTCATTTTCAAAAACGACGATTTCTTGGCTGTTCTTCGTCTTCGAAAAATTGCGACAAAGGTCGATGGGGCGGTGAAGTGGAAGGTTGAAAAAAATCTCCTTTCAAACAAAGGAAAGAAGCACTCTGTTAAAGCCTTCTTGTTAGTACCGAAGAAAGGTGCTTCCGTCTTGATCCATCTTCCGCACTTCCTCCGCAAATTCTTCCGTCCTGCGAAGAAATATCTTGAAAAGAACCAAGATCCTGCTGTACCTCTCCAATTCAGAGGTCCTTATGCAGCTCCCTGTTTAGAAAGCGCCATTGCCGGCCACTGACTTCCCGCTATAAAAACTCCCTCTCTTCCTTTATTGTCGAGTGACAATGTTTTGACTTCGCTGCCGCCTGCGTTCCTGCTGTTCCTCCTGAACGTATGCGTTCCTCTCACCATGCGCTCCTCATCACTTCTTCTCGTGGCGGTACCTGCGTCCACCTGTACCTTCGGTCCATTCTTAAGGGACGCACTGACGTTCCTGGGATCGCGGTTTGTACGTCCTGCGTACCTCTTGGAGGACTTAAACCTCGGGGAAGAGGACGAGTCCTTCGTACTAACCGAAGGTTGTTTCGGGCTTTCCCTCCATGATTGAAACAACTCAACTTGCCAATCTCGCTGCATGTCCCGCAGCACCCTCCTTCGTTTCGCCATTCCTTACGAGGACTTCTGATGGATGAGGAGATCGAGGACGCCAACCGGCTAACACTGAAAGCGGCGAGCGAACTTCCCAACTGGACGTGAAACCCTCTTTCCTTTTTGATAGGGATCATCTCGTTCATCCATACCGATGAAAAAATTCTCAGGGTCTACTCCACCCCTTCTTGGTCGAAAGCCCTTTCCCGCTGTGAAGAGGACCGGCAAAGTATGACCCTCTGAGATGAGGACGCGATACTTCGCGAACCGCTACTCCTTCCCGAGGCTGAACTATCCGAAGAATAACGGCACTTCCCAGTATCGCCTTTTCTATGGCGTACTGCAGCAGCCTGGACGTACCAACAGGACTGCCTGAAGGACGACTGATCGCAAGTCAACCCCTCTCGCCTCCCTTCGACTGTCGACATGCCTTCTCCCTTGGGTCTGGGAGCTTGACAGAGGTCTAGGTCTAGGAGCACGAGAGAGACGATCAGGCGCCCCCTCCACAACACTGTCACCAAACACTTCCACTTTGTCTGTTAATCGTTTAATTTGGTCTCCCATGGACGCAAGGGGCAGCGAACACTTTCACTATTTGTGGATCAGTAGTATCCTCAGATACAGCAACTGGAGCAGGAGAAACCTGGGGGGAAGGTTGCTACATCTACATGTGAATGAGCTGGAGAAGACACATGCAAAGATCATCCAAAGGTTTACTCGAAGATCCCCGATCTTTCACTCCTAGATACAGATCTTCTAACCCGATCTTTCTCTAATCTCTCCACATACTTCATAAGAGCCTTCCACTCTTTCTCATTCAGACACTGACATTCATTGCACCATTGTCCCACGTACATACAAACTCCCGACACTTCTTACAAATAGTATGTGGATCTACCGATGATTTCGGCAGTCTCACATTACACCCTTCTTTCACACAAACTCTAAACATACTTCCTGAATCAGACATACTAAACAAGGTCCAACAAAATGCGATTGCCACTCTAACTTCGTGAATACGATACCAATATCCAAAAAGTCAGATAACGAGCAGGAAATTCTAACAGAGAACCAACAACGATGTTGCCGGTTCGGCTGGCAGAGAAAATCTGAGGAAAAACGGGAATAGTTCCAAGTACCAGCGCCACGGGAGCGGGGTGGCCCATCACCTGAACTACCAGTGTACTAGCGGTTGCCGCGAGTTTTTGAAATTCTGCCAGTGCGTCAAGAGGATAAGCTATATAATACCTGCCAAGGTAAGTGTCATGCATAAAACCGAGACGTAATGGACTGCTGAAGGCTTTGACAAGAAAACTGCTGCGATACCTCTTGCTGTTGGGAATAACTGAAGGCGGCACTGCCCGCCCATCTACCGCTTCGGAGACACTAGTAGTGATCTTCTGTCGACAAGGTGGAGACGCTCCATGAGACACCTCCCAGTCTGGGGGAGGGGGAGAAGCATGCACCGATGTTTAGCAAACTTCTTCTTCCGAAGAGCTGTGCGTTATGCGTCTCCTCCAATTACTGCACGACGGTTGCTGTAACGCTACGGGGGACTTGGGTCTCTTGATTCTAGGGGTTGACGCCAACCGCGTCGAGGTCTTGCGTCATCAGACGAAGACGCAAGCACCGAAAGTCTCCTCGTCCGATATTCCCTTACCTCCTGCCAAAGGGGAACGGCCGCCTCCTGTGCGACATCTTGCCTCTTATATTGGCAGGAGAGCAAGTATCCGAACACTTCTCATCTCACCTTTCCTGTGGGCGAGGGAGAGCGTCCTGGGATGCGTCAGCAGGATCGCTCGAGGGGACGCCCGCTCGCTTTTAAACATCTCTCACCTCCCTTCGCCGGTCGACATTCCTTCTCCCAGGGTTGGGGAGCATGGAAGAGTCTAGGACTAGAGCGTGACAGACACGAACGGGCGCACCCTCACTACACTAACACTGTCACCAAATTTTGCGATGCAAACTACGCACTGTCTATTCAGTCCCCTTTCCGAAGAAATGGATTGTATTAACACGCAAGCCGAACTAGCCGCAAAAACATTCATAGTCGGCTAACTTATCTACGACTCCTCAGGTGGGTCTGGTACTCTTAACTTAGGGCTAGGCTCAGGAATATTAGTATTAGACAGGTTAGACAAGCTTGACTATCATAAGAACTAGCTAATAGAACACAATACGATCTAGTTCTTCTAATTAAAATCTAATTGCATCTTATAGTAAACATACTTTTCATTATTTCTCAGAGAACGTTACACACTCATCCTATCTGCTAACAAGTGTACATATCTGCTTCCTGCATTTGTTAACTATTGTATGAGGATCAAGAGTTTGTATGGAAGCCGGGACTCGAAACCCTTAACTACAGAGTCGGCCATCTTGAATTCAGAAAAACAAGAAAAAATTGTAGAAGTCGGAAACTGACCACTGAAACTTATTCGTGTGTAAACAAATTAAGGATAATCTGATATCAGCGAAAGCCATTAAGTAACAAAAAAGTAAGCAATGGGTACTTCACCAACTTGTAGTAAAAGCAAACCCAAACAAAGAAGAGCGAATTTCCAACGTGCTGCTCGAACGACGGCAGGGAATTTCTGAGGATAAATGGGAATGGTTCCAGATACCTACTAGAGGGAGCACAGGTATGATCACCTGACCGTCTATCGGCGATAGCCGCGAATTTTGAATTTCTGCCGTGCGCGCGACGAATCGGCGGGATTAAGCTATATATATGTAACTACCAGGGAAGTTAGATGTTTAAAAATGGGGTTTCCAGGTAACTATCTAGAGGGCGTACAGGTAACGATCACCTGACCGATGGTCGGCGATTGCCGCGAGTTTCGAAAAGTCTGTCGTGACGTCACGACGTCAGAGAATATAGCTATGTATATAACTGGCAGGTCAGTTACATATTTAAAAATAAGGAGGACGGACACCACACCAAAAGCAGTCCACCCTCAGCTTCCTAGCCTAGAGGATGTCTGGCAACTCCAGACAAAAGCTCGCTTCAAGAGAGAGAGAGAGAGAGAGAGAGAATGATTTTGATGACTGTGATATCATAGTTTATATGTAAAATTCAAATATATACACAGATTTTGACACTGTATTTGATCATGACCTCTATAGGCACTCTACTAGCCTGTCTAAGTAGCACGGAAAAAGCCGCTATTCGGAAAATAGAGAAGAATCTCTACAAGTGTAACGGTGCTGAAGTAGCCTTTACTTTTAATAAAGTATGCTTGAGAGAGTGTCTGCTTCCTAAGTATATTATTATTATTATTATTTATTATTATTATTATTATTATTATTATCATTATTATTATTATTACTGAATTTGGGGAACATAAATGTTTCTAAAACGTTAACGGGGTTAATTATTATTATTATTATTATTATTATTATTATTATTATTATTATTATTATTATTATTATTATTATTATTATTATTATTCAGAAGATGAAACCTATACATCGGAAAAAGCCCACCACAGGGACCACTCATTGGAAATTCATGCTTTCAAAGAATATGGTGTCCATTAGGAAGAAGTAAGGCGAGGTCAAAGGTTAACGAAAGAAGAGACTTTACTTATTAAATAAAGATAAAAAATCAATTAATAAGAATGAATGAATATTAATTTTTTTAAATACTTTTCACAAATAAAAACTTGAAACTGCAGGAAAACTGTATACAGCACTAGTCACTTTATACTTCTACATACTAAGATCACCAGCAGGGTGTCGAACACCCTACACAAAACACCATCCTTTCCTGTTGAAAGTTAGTAAAATATTATAGAATTCAGGCCAAAAGGCCAAGCGCTGGGACCTATGAGGGAAACCCTCTCAGTAGCACCATGACACAGGTGTTAGGAGAAAGTGGAAAGTAAGACGGCATGAAGACTTATGAACGGAGGTACGGTTAAAGGAATGAAAGAAGTTGCAGGTAGGGGCGCATTGGCGAGTTGTAGGTTAAGGGGGCTATGAAGATGGAATAACAACAGGGCGATATGGAATAATGATGTCAGGAATTGAGTGAAAGAGGGTTAGACAAGAAAGATTAACCCTTCATGCCAGTGTATAAAAGCTGGTAATGTTATGGAATCTGAATGAGGCCACCGTTCTTAGTAAACCAGTTACACACACGCACACAAACACACACACATATATATACACTCATCAGTATTTCTGCTGACTGAACATTAATAGTTACTGCAAAAACAGCTACAAGAAAATATCTATTATAGGTATTAATGGGCAGCTACACGCTTTTGAATACCGCACAATCAGAGCTCTATTTATGTAAGGCAGACCTTTATCAAGAACGAGGCACCGTTGTGAGAGAGAGATTCAGGGTGGTTATCGGTTTTTGTGTTTTGTTTCAACTCGAGCTGAAGTATCAATGCGTTTTGATACTAGGGCGTTCACATATAAGCGGCGTTTGACTTGAATGTATACGTACATTAACTAATTGCCCACGGCGGACTCGATTAGCGAGCCGAGTTTTAGGGTCAGGCTTTGCTGAAATATCAATGCGTTTTGATACTAGGGCGTTCGTTCACATATAAGTGGCGTTTGACTTGAACGTATACGTACATAAACTAATTGCCCACGAGTTTTAGGGTCAGGCTTTTATCTATGAGTCAGCGTCTGACGTGAAGTGACCTTCTGAAAGCCTTACTACAATGAGAAAGTTTTCTGTTGTTGCGTCTCTGTTGCAACACCGGTCAACAATGGACCGGAGGAAAAAGAATGCCGTCGTACGCCACAACAATAGCCGAACGTCGACTTCAAAACGGAACCCACGGATATATTTGAAAAAAAAAAAAAAAAAAAAAATTAAATTAAAATAAAAATAAACATAAAAAAAGGACAGAAAGCCTTTGTATTCGGCTAATGAAAGAATATCATGACACCCTATTTCATTGTTGGCGTAGGTGTGTCCGTTAATCTACAGACATGCAGGCGTGCGTGTGTGTTCGGCTGATTAATGAAAAAGGGCGTTTTCTCTCTCGCCCTTTAATGGAGGGAGAAGCGTTAGCCTTGTCATTAAAAGGACGTCGTCATCAACGTCGTAGTCTGGACCTTTTTCTTTCCTGGAGCTGACCTTTTTTTTTTTCGGCGATTCCCTCTCGAGGACCTCGGTGGTGCAACTACGAAGTTCAGCTCTCTGTTTATCTATACGACATCCCATCTCAAAAGTCTGACCAAGTATCAGAGCAGGCATGCAGAAACGACTGATACAGTTCTACTCTTGACTTCGTAATTACGTTTAATTACGCATAATAATACCACGACGGTTCCATTTACGCGTAAAGCCTTGGAAATGTGAATAGCCCCGAGCGGCAAAAATGTCTCGCTCTGCATACCAGATGGGGTTGGATGTCCATAAGCGCTTTTGTCGTCTGTTTCCTCTAAGTGATTCTTGTGCGGGTCGTTCACAGTTGCTGCGTGTACCTTTAGACTTTAGAAGACACATTTCCCTTTCAAGAGCATGCAAAAGACAGCAATGACCTGTATAAAAACTTTCCTTCTAAAACACACACAAGCTTCCTCCACCATACTGGGAGCAGCAAGCGCTCCTAATGGACGGACCGACTCGCTTATCAGCACTTACTTGATATCCATTTGCCGTTGAATCCTGGGGGATTAAACTGGCCCGAGAGGACGTCCGCTAGGGTGAATCGGGATCCTTTTACTCTGGGTCCGGAATCAGGAGGCGTTAGGAGGACCACAGAAAACAGGATTAGGCCGCACACGCATCCTATGACCAGGAGAGCGATGAGGATTCCTCGCCAGTTGCGTTGGTTAGGGGTGGAAGCCACGAGTTCCTGCGAGGGGGAGAGCGAGAGGAATATTAATTAATTCCAGAATTTTATGTCTGACCTTTTATTAAACCTACCATCAGCTACGTCCTGTATTCAACGGAAAGAGTATTAATTCCACATTTTATATCCGACCTTCTATTAAACCTATCCCCAGCTACGTCCTGTATTCAACGAGGAAGGAAAATGGTATATTTGCAGAAGTATACATATCCAGTATGTATTTATACGTACGTCAATATGTATGAGGTCTACTCGCCACATCTTTCATTGATTGATTCATTTATTTTTCTTACAGAAGGTATCTTCAACTACAGTGTTGCCAATGTCATTCGTACGGGAATCTAATCACATGGTGCAAATACACCCATAATGCCACTGAACCTTTGATAACGTCTTATGTACCGACAATAGTGGTAGTTAGTTTAGCTCAAAAGATGAAAATCGCTCAGCATCATTTGATATTTGCGAAATGTGTAGAATATACCTTCCACTATTAGAACGGTATCAACCAGCGATTAGTTAAAACGATCAATGGCAAATACGGCGAGCAATAAACTTCAACCATGCTACGACATTTTCTGACCGTTTAAGCTCAAATGATGTCAGATGAGTAATTACTTGATATCAGTTAATAGTCATAAGAAAAGACGTCTCATTATATGGTACTCCAAAATTTACAACTTTCTTTTTTTTTTATTGATTTTTGTACCACCATTTTGGGTGTAAAAATAAATAAATCTGCTATGATGTTTAGAACATTTTTTTTAGCCTTCTATTACCTGTGGCGAGGAGACCGTCACTTACCATACATTTATATATACATACATACATATATATATATATATATATATATATATATATATATATATATATAACTATATATATATATTATATATTATATATATATATATATATCATATATATTATATATATATATATATATATATATATATAATATATATATATATATATATATATTATATATACATATATATACACATTCCTACTCTTTTTTCCCACTTTACGTATGAATATTCACCTCTGTACGTACGTACGTAAAGAAAAAGCCTCTAACAATCTGCAGATTTTTCAAATTGGCACAAAAAGATAAAAAAATTCAGAATTCTTTAAGATCAATGCTCTTGGTGAGTACTCGCTTAAAAAAAAGGGTATTGTAATGTTAGTTCATAAACCATAGTATGCATGTTTACTTCTTACAATGCAACTCCATTTACCGCCCTTGCACTGCGCTAATCATTCACTCGAGAAAAATAAAGGCCGTTAAATAAATCCCTGTTTTCAAGACATCCTTTTTGAGTCGCATTCGATTCCTCTTCAGACAAAAGTCAAAATGAAACTAACAAAGAATGTCGGTTTTAGCTTTTCCATCACTGAAGACACCCTAACACTGCAGCAGTAACTGATCGTGATGCTTTCAAGGAGTCAAAATGAAGTTTATAACAATCAACAGTGAAATTCAGAGTAGAGTTACTCATACTACAGTTGCATATACTACTTTACTGTTTATTCCTAGAGAGGGGCGTATGGTTAACGTTTCGCTTACTCGCTTGTCGTTGTTGTTGTTGTTGGGGGGTGCAGGAAAGGTCTATGGAAAAGCCTACAAAGGTCTGAAAAAGGTGTTTTGCGTTGAGTTAACGATACAGGAATTTTAGGATATGATGATTATGATTCGTGCATGTTAAACAGTACAGAAAAATATTTCTAATAAAATATAGAGTATGTTTTAATTTCCGTTGGTGAAACTATGCGCTATTTGACCGTAGAATTTTGGCACGCGCGTCGAGTAAGCTGTAGGTCTGATCACGCCTTGTTAAGCTGCATTCCTGTATTTCCTTCTGCCTGCAGAGGAGCATAGTGTGACTCAAAGGTGTAATGATTCTTGTATGTTAGAGGATGCCTTAACAAATGATTTTTATTTGCCTTTTCACAGACAGTGCATATTTACCATGAAAAGTTAATTTTAAAATGTTTAATGAATACATTTCTTCTCCCAGTTATCTTTTAATGAGCATAATTAATTTAGAGTGAAACAATTAATGCTGGGATGTGAATGAAATGTCATCATTCTGCGCTCTTCTTTTTTTTTTTTTACCCTGTCAACAGACATATTTTTAAAAAGGCAATGTAATGAGTTAGGTTATGGGTGATGGAAAGCTATTTTTACTTATATATTAAGATAAACAAACCAAAAAAAAGTTTTGATAATATTCCAAAGAAGATGTTTCATTTTTTAACGTGGAAATCAGGGAAGTATAGCAAATAAGAAAGTTCTAATGAATTTACTTAAACGTTCATGGACATCAACTTTGTCACCGTAGCTATGTTAATTATCATCTCGCCGTCTCATTTACACTCACAATCTGTAATCCAAGTAGATTAGCCGTGGCAAGTAAATATCCTTACCTTCTCATCGAAAACATTCAATAAAAATGTAGATTTGACAATCCTTAACATAAAAGAAGAGCTAGGTAATGTAACAAGTATCAGATCAATTAATCATCTTGCTCAGTTTTTATTGAAGACTTTCACAAAACACGTGTCATCTCTTCTAACGAAAATGGAAGTGATTATAATAATGCAAACATAATCTATAAACTAAAAAATTATATATATACATATATATGTATATATACACATACATAAATGTATGCACCTTGTCAGGTAAAACTTACAATAATACATGTTAGGCAATTTACATTATTTCTTACAAAATTATTACGATGGTCACCCAAACTC
>NC_061096.1:27961782-28001782 GCF_015104395.2 Macrobrachium nipponense
GAAGAAAGTTGAAAGTATAAGATCTCCCCTCATGAAACAAGTAAAAAAAAATTGCGTCGAAGTTTCTTCGGCGCAATCGAGTTTTCTGTACAACGTATAATCAAGGACTCTATCTTTCGGTGTCTTGGTATAACGCTGAATAAAGCGCAGCCCATGAAACTATCGGCCTGTACTGTTCCGTTGCCAGAAGCAAGATCATGGATAACTTTAACCTTAAATAAAAAAAATAACTATTGAGGCTAGAGGGCTGCGATTTGGTACGTTTGATGATTGGAGGGTGGATGATCAACATATCAACTTGCAGCCCTCTAGCCTTAGTAGTTTTTAAGATCTGGGGGCGGAGAGAAAAAGTGCGGACGGACAGACAAGAAGCCATATCAATAGTTTTCTACTAAAAGAGACTTAACATCGATTCGAGAGGGATGTGACAAAATCCAAACACAGCATTGGAAGAGCAAACATTGTGAACGGTTACAATCGTTCACTGAATCATGACATTCCGTTAAACAGCATCAACAAGTGAAATTTAGCTCGCCTGGGAGTCACTTTAAAAGAGTGACCACCCCCGCCCTCCGACTTCATCGTGAAGAGGCATCGAACAATAAAATGCCACCACAGCTGAATGCGATAAAACAGAGACCTAAATACACAAAAACACTTCCCTCCTTAGCCGGATTATGCAGAGAAAAGAAAAACTCCACCTAATATTCGAATGGGAAAGTTTGAAGTTCTAGTGTCAGAGCGTTGCGTGTGGAAGACGAGGTCGGTCGTTGCGCGAGATTGGAGGGACGTTAGTCAAATTAACAGCGGTATATCCAGATTTAATTTGAAGCAAAGCTGCCCGACGGACACTGAAACGATTTCATGGGGATGAAATGGACAGGCTAAATAAATCTGATGGTCTTATAAGAGACAGATACTTCTCTCGATTATCTGATAGAAAGGGTGAAATGATTTGGACTGACTTCATCGCCAGTTTTCTAGTAAATAAATGTGATTTTCGATAATGACAGCCATTGGCCCAGTCCATCAGGAAATGTAAATTAAAATATTTGAAAATGATATATCGAATAATTTCAGTTTCATGTGTACTTAATAAACAAGATAGACAGTGAGTTCCCTTTATATACAAGTCGAATGCAAATTTGAGATCCAGTGGGACACTGGAAAAATTCTATACTAAAAGAGAATCTCTTAAACCCCAGCGGTAATTTATGCACCCTGGGTAACTACTATTACGCCTGGGCGGAATTTATGTATAACCGATAGGTCTCGTTGTAAAACTAAGTTACGTTAGCCGGGTAATTCCCTGATCTCACGGTGATTTCTTCTAGCTAAGAAAAAAAAAGTGTTTCCAAATGGGGACATATTTACAGCTGGTGGGTGATTCGATTTTCTCAATCTCTCTCTCTCTCTCTCTCTCTCTCTCTCTCTCTCTCTCTCTCTCTCTCTCTCTCTCTAGCGATTCAAATGATTTACCGTTTCTCCTCCGTTGGGTACGAGGCCAAATACCTAACACGGGAATAATGGGAATAATTGAAAAGAATTCCCATTCCATGACATGCTAAATCTAGTGTCACTTGGTCAGGGGACGTGGCTTCCATCATCTGGTTAGCTGCCCTTATGTAATAGGATTTACTTTTCTCATATAGCAGTGGGGGATCGATGAGGATATTTTCTTATTAGCACGGCCTCAATACGCACGCGCACACTCACGCACACGCACGCACGCACACAAAGAGTCAAAGATCCTTTATTGAGAACTAGTGGAAATATTTATGTATTTCGAGTAGATACAGTTCATAATGGTAGGAGAGAAGCGAGGTCGTAGCAGCCTGGTTATGTATGTATGTATGTACGTGTGCGTGCGTGTGTTTGTACTTGTTTGCATGTGGAAGAAAGCTGGGGAATCTACGGAAGTCAAAAGCTAGAATGTACGATGGGATTCTTAAGCCAGCTCCTCTTCCTGGAAATAAAATGTGGATGTGGAATGCGAAAGGACGAAATAAAGTTGAGGATGCCGAGGTAAACTTTTTGCATTTTATTCTTTTTCGCATAACGATCCAGAGGGTGAAATATCTGGAGAGACGCAGAAGTGGTAAAAAGATCAGTGAAAGCTGAATTTCACGGACATTTTTAAATAGTTAGTCTGAAAGAGTGAGGAGAGACGAATGAAAACCCAGAGATTAGCTGATTGCGCAGAAGAACTTACCAGATTCTAGGATGAAAGGGAGTACATTAGCACAGATATCAAATGCTCTTTAAGAGGCCAGGGCCAACTAATATTTTGGAAGTTTTATGCGTAAGGAGTTCATCCACGATCTACACGTAAAAGTATGTAAGTGACCGTACTGTCAGCTGTCATGCTTATCTCATCTGAGGCCACTCCATTGCTGAATGCATACACAGCATCTATTCATCTATCGATCCATCGCATTCGTCTATTTGTATTGGCAAGGATAATCTCGATCTCTGCCCTCGGCACATGACGTCGTCTGCTCACGGTCACCCCTCCCCCGTCCCTCTTGTGTCATGAAGGCTTTGTTCCCCTTTCTTTGCACGTAGCAGTTTTGTATCGACCAAACGATGGTTACCTGAAATAAACTTAAAATTACCTCGGTTGGTCAAGGCACCGGCCTTCGATTGGTCCTGTTTTGGCATAATGTAATTTGTATGTCTTGGTTTCCTTGGCCTTCAAAAATAAATAAATAAATAATAATAAATAAATAGATACATAAATAATATGTCATGTGAGGATCCCGTATTTTCAAGGAAGAATGATTGAGTTTCTGTATCGTTTACAGACTGCAAGACTTCTGATTAAGTTACATTATCCCTTTTAAATCTTTTACCCTAATACTTCACTCAGGAATCTGTCTTATTGGTCACCTAAAAGAGCCCTTAAGAGTCTCGAAGTCTCGAGTAATGGGGAAAAGTATGGCATCAAGAACCTCGAACAGATTTGAATCGTTTGAAATTTCCTGAGAAGACCAATCTTGAGTATATCATATGAATTGAGCAGTTTTAGAATGCCTAGAGATACTAATCTCTCTATTTATATACCTTGAGAGAGAGAGAGAGAGAGGAGAGAGAGAGAGAGAGAGAGAGAGAGAGAGAGAGAGAGAATCCTGATGACCTCGGCAATAACACTTTTCACTCCAGGGGATGCCGATAAGAGGGAAGGGTAATAAGACTCCTCGCTGCCGGGCTGCCTGATATAATATGGAGTCCCCGAATGCGCCCAGAAGTTCAATAACCTTTTGGCTGGATGCAAAGTTGCGAGATAAATTGAGCCGTGAATGATGGGTGGAATGGATGACTTCTTCTGCGGATGATACATGGCTGACTGAGGGGGGGAAGGAAAACCGCACAAGCTCAAGAGAGTTAGAGGGTGTTTGGAAGATAACGTTAAGAGCATATTGCAAGCAAACTTGTAATAATGAGGTTAACTGGTAAAGATGAAGATGGAGCAGTGAATGTTCATATGGATGGTGGAAAAAGAGAAACATACGTACTTGCATATATGTGTATGTACGTATATGTATATGTATATATTTAAGGTAATTATGTATATCTAGATTAGAGAGTGAGGCACTAGGCATTAGTTAATCGCTGTTAAAATGCATATATGTATATGTATATATATGTATGTAAGGTAAATATGTATATATAGATGAGAGAGTGATGCATTAGGCATTAGTTAATCGCTGTTAAAATGCATATATGTATGTACGTATATGTATCTGTGCATATATGTATGTAAGGTAAATATGTATATCTAGAATAGACAGTGAGGCATTAGGCATTAGCTAATCGCTGTTAAAATGCATATATGTGTATGTACGTATGTACGGTAATGAATTGTTAATCTCAGCTCTTTCCGGTTAGAGACAGGTCGGTTAGAGACAAGCGCTGGATTCCTCGAAGACTGCTGAAATGAAAAACAACCAGGATAGATGACCAATGCACTTTGGAAATCACATGCCTTGGGCATGGAGCACCCGTGTTTGCTGGGTGCCACACAGGGCGTGTCTGCGTGTGTGTTCGTAACGAACGATATATGGCTTTGGTTATCAGGAATGTGTTGAGAGAGACCACTCACTAATTACTTGTGACAGAGTGTGGAACACGCCTGGAAGAGGTGTTGTAGACCCATCGAATAAGGTAACGTAAGAAAAAACTTTGAAAAAGTTAACCTTTGAAGTGATAATTGTTCTGTTGGAGAAAGAGAAGTGTGGTGCAGTACACATTCTTTTTGATTACCTTTCATGGTTAAAGTGGTGTAATAATTGTGGTCTCTTTATTTCAGATGGGTTCAAAGTCACCATATAGAAAAATGTTATAGTTAGTCTGACATAATGAGAATAAGAGGGGGTGCTTCCTTAAATATGATTTGGAGAGGAAACGATAGGTTAACCGGTTTTTGGGGGTCAAAGTTTATACATTTTATTCCATTTATTAATTGATTTTGTTCCATTTTAATGTTAGTTAATTTGGGAAATAAAAAGTATATTTTTGTAATTACGGGAACTTATTTGCCTAGCTTGCATTTTCAGCTAACTTCCCAGAATGATCTGCAGCGAACGAGGTAGGTGTAGTTGCCTGTTAGCGGTTTGTTTCATTTTGTTTAAACGAGTATCATTTGGTCTTAAAACCTCTTTTAATATATGTAAGGTAAATATGTATATCTAGAATAGAGAGTGAGGCATTAGGCATTAGTTAATCGCTATTAAAACGCATATATGTGTATGTACGTATATGAATATGTATATATGTATGTATGTATGCAAGGTAAATATGTATATCTAGATTAGAGAGTGAGGCGCTAGGCATTAGTTATCGCTGTTAAAAGGCATATATGTGTATGTACGTAAATGTGTTATATATATATATATATATATATATATATATATATATATATATATATATATATATATATATGTAAGGTAAATATGTATATCTAGACGAGAGAGTGCGGAATCAGGCATTAGTTAATCGCTGTTAAAATGATACACGACAAATTAAGTTTTCACAATCCATATAAGACAAAAATTGAAGAGAAACATTGCCGCCGCAAATATGTAAATACTGATCTGGTTTTTCAAATTCCGCCTGTCTGTTCGTCTGTCTCCTGATGCCCCACCAGCCCTTTTTCGCCTCCCAGACCCTTTGAAAGGCGCGGATTGAATCTCAGCGCCTTCATTCACAACAAAGGAAGGAAATGTACTAGCGAGAAATTGAGTTTATTTTCCTTCACTTGACACAAATGTAAGAACGAGAAGGAAATATTGCTGGACCTTGAACTCTGTCCCTTGTTCCCACTGTTTTTTGTTTTAATACAAAGAATTCATTTTGAAATGGAAAGTATTTAAGTCTCCCTTAGCTTTTGACAAAAAATATTTATACAAAATATTTAAGCGCATTCTTGAGTACTTTAGTAATTATTCGCTTCAACTAACCAAGATGAAGACACAAGACTGAGAAATGAGTCAACGCTTTTGTAAACAATCATCTTACTGCCTCATAACTATGGTTAAAAAAGTTCTTTTATCAGAAGGTGATAGGTTTCAAATATTTGATTTCATTGCCTAGTTCTTTGTATAATGATAATTTATTATGAAATGCTCACTGTTTAAGGCCAATTGGTGTCATGTCTGAATATAGAAAAACTTACTAAGTTTTCCAACGTTTCTGTAAAACATTCGTGTCAGCATTATCACTACTATTACTGGCAAAGCTCACAATGGCTAAGAAAATGATAAATATACGAATGAAAATATCTACCTACTCGACAGCTACTGGGCTTGACTATGGGTCATTTTAACTCAAAATCACCCACTGTTCCGAGGGGGGGGGGGGGGCCAATCTATTTGCACTAGTAGATTGCGTACAGTATTCTTACTTCCAACATTGCATATAAAATAAGCGGGGGATGGTTTCATAAACATAATACAAATATGCAACCTGAGCCGCGAATCTACATACAAAATTCCTTCAAAGTCCTACGGTTTTTCTCATTTCTCAAGCTGTCTCAAACCGGTCATAATAAAGATGGATAAGCCTCATAAATCTTCACCGTGTGGACAAAAGTGCCGTCAAGAAATATTTGGGTAATCCACAGTCACTATCAATGCACGGCACGATGTGATGCGGAAGCACGGATGGAAATAACCTCACCAATGCTGGGGTAAAATAAGCCAAACTTATAATCAATGGTGGCATGCCTGACCGTGAAAATCAAACAAAATATAAAAAAAAGAGAAGAAGAAATTTGGGATCCGTAGAAGTGTGTCAAACTGCGTGACAGACTGTACTTCGAATATATAGAAATGCTAATATAATCGAACATCATTCCATTAATCTCCGTTCCCATACGAAGATCGACAAGATGATAGAATCTGACTAATCACACATCGAAAAATTAGTCCGGAAAATAATATCAACAGTCAAGTGTAATGTTTGGTAGGTAATCCACAAATCTCTCAAACGAAAGCGTCCTGATCTCTATATGAGAAATATCCCGACCTGAGGAAACTGAGGTGAATTGGCAATATTGCTGTACAAGTGCAAACGAATAAGCTTCTAATTTGGGTGTGGGAAACGTAATGTTTATCTTCAAGAAGTCTATATGGTCAGTTTTTTTAAGATAAGGCATCCCGCTTTTTCATGAAGGTCCGGAATTCGGTTACAGTACAGGAATATGGCACTGGGGGTCCAAAGAGACGGTGCAGATCAACAGACGCACGATTTCCATCGGAACAAAATACGTGGAAAAGCGGTAATCATAGAGTCAATCCACGGAATTGGTTTCTAGCGGAATTTCAAAAGAAAAGTTCAGAGAAATTTTAAATCGCGAGACTGTCTGTTCGGGGAATTTGAAAATGCGTGACTGTTTGTTGCTAATGTGTAACTACAATATGTATATATATATATATATATAATTAATATATATATATATATAATATAATAAATAATAAGCAAATAACACAGGAAAATGATAGGCAGAAATCCAAGCGCTTTCTGCCCTATCATTTTCCTGTGGTACTTCGCCTTAATGTTAATGAAGTCACGTGCATCTACTGTGATTTTTAAGGAATATATATACATCCATACATATATATATATATATATATATATTAATATAATATATATATACTATATATATATATATATATATATATTATATATATATATATAATTTATTTATATACAAATTTATTACATATATATCTTTATTATATTATAATTATCTATATATAGATATATATATATATAGAATATATTATCTATATATTAAAGATAAATGCCCACGTAAGGAAAAATAAACGGAAGGAGTCTGCGAGATCTTTCGGCTGAAAAGCCCTTTACTGAGCAGCTATTTGACAAAATTACGAGAAAAGACAATACAAGAAGGTTCGTATAACTGACGATAGGGATATAGATTATGCCTAGAATCCGACACTGGAAGATAGAAACCTTCCCAAACAAGCATATGCAATTAAAGGTTTAAGACAATCATCTGAGATGATTGTCTTAACCTTTAATTCACCCTTTGTTTATCTTGTTTGGGAAGGTTTCTTACTTCCAGGTGTGTCGGATCTAGGCACTATCCTTTTATAATCCCTATCTGTCAGTTACGAACCTTCGTTATGTCTTTTCTCGTATTTTTGTCTAGCTGCTTCAGTAAGGGCTTTTCAGCCGAAAGATCTCGCAGACTCCTTCTTTATTTTTTCCTTCGTGGGATTTATCTTTATTTATGGATTTATCACGTTCCACTTTCGTGATTCTGTTATACATATATAGTATATATATATATATATATATATATATGTATATATCTATATATATATATTTAATATATAATATATTTTATATCTATTTATATATGATATATATATATATATATATATATACTATATATATAGATATATATATATATATATACTATATATATATATATATAGATATATATATCTATATATCTATAGTATATATCCTCTATATATAATATATCTATATATATATATATATATATATATATATATATATATATATATATATATATAAATAAAGGTTTTTGCCACGAATGAAAATGAAAAGCACTAGACCGAAAGTGGCTTGGCTATCTCGCTTTTCCTTTTTCCTTCTTGGCAAAACAAACGTTTATTTATACATGGCATCACGTTTTATATACTTCGTGATCAAGTTATTCATACACACACACACACACAACACACACACCATATTACAATATATATATATATATATATATATATATATATTATATTATATTATATTGTATTATACCAACACATATACATATATATAATATGTATATATATACATTACAGCTACCATACATACACATATTATATATATAATTTACTCCTAACTCAATGGTTTTAGTAGCGATAACAAGGGAAGGTTACACGACATCATTACTTCCCACGAGAGGAAAAAAAATCACTCATAATCGAACACCAATGCATAAAGTTAATAAGTTAATACTGTGTCGCCTGTTTGCCAATCTTTGATTTCCCGAAGCTTTTCATCTCTGGCAGCAGCTCCGGCGTAGTTAGAGGCCGCTGACTTATTCACAGGAATATTAGCCGAGATGAAATAACATCGCGAGTAAAGGCCGATCTAATTGTACCACGAGTTCTGAGAGAGAGAGAGAGAGAGATCTCAACCTTGGCACTGATCTTCTCTCCAGAAGCACTTTGATCTTTGGCAAAGATCGTTGAATTAGTAAACGAAAATAGACTTGTGCTTTGAGCAGCAATTTTTTTTAGGGTCTCTGCATTCACTTCTAAGATGAGATTTATATGCGGTACGTCTGTTGAATTCTATAATCTGCACCTTATATGTACATACAAACATAGACAGCTGAGCCAATGTACCTTGGAAGCAATACGAAAGCGTTTGGTACATCCTACTCTTATTTCTAGTCTGTAGCCTTAGTTGTATTCATCTAGTGACATAGTATCATACATGCATACATATATAGATACATACACATAGATACGCATTTAAAACTGACATATATAAATTACATATATAGCTATTAACGGGTATTCAATACCTGCTTCCGTAATATGTATACGCCCAAATTCAGTAACGCAAGAAAGACGTGTATACATATATATAATATAAATCCAATGTTGCTATATAAATTCTTTGGCCAAAGAAACTAAAAACCCTTTCTACCCAATCAAACCTCCCGTGACCTCAAACTGACCTCCTGGCATGCAGATACAACAGGTCACGATACCTACAAATAGTTTAGTCCTTACCTAACCGGCCTCGAAAGGTCAGGAGTCATGTAGACCCTTAAACATCGGTATGAACTCGGTTGGCACTGAGGAATGTAAGTGTGTTATACGTCTAATTACAGATATTATTTCTTACGAACGACTACGCGACCGAAACTTTCCCTTCCCGAGAATTTTGATAATGAGTTCGCATAGCCACGACGTTAACACTGCAGGTTGACACGCGAACTTCAAAACCATTGCTCGTAAAAGTAATGATTGCCCCAAAAATCCTGTATCAGAAATGAAAAAAGGTCATAGCAGTTATTAAGTTATATGATAATATCAAGTATGGAGTGAATTGTATGCATAAGTTTTTGCAGCGTTACCTATATTTATTCATACCTATATTTATTCATTAATAAATGAATCTTGCAGTAACCAATATGTAATTTATTTATCTAAAGAGTTATATATATATATATATATATATATATATATATATATATATATATTATATATATATATACTATATATATATATATATATATATATATATATCTACATAATAGAATTTTACATTTGAAATAAGAATGCTTGTTAGCGAGCAGACAGGTATATCGACGAAGGAACGTAGTCAAAGATATGACTGAATGCATGTGGACCTGGACAATGGCCAAGTAGTGGGGTTTAAGATACTGCTTGCGGGAGGTCGATATGGATAAACACATACAGAGAAATGGTGTATGCATTAATAACAATCTCGACTTCAAAAGTAATATCAACTGGATTAGTAGAATAAAAAGGTGGTTGCCCTATTACTTCATAATTAAAATCTTGTTTTATGTTATAGTAGCATTTCTTAGTTAAGTGTTTTATCATCAACAGCTTTAATATTAATACCTAAATAGCAGCCTGTTTTCTGAAGGTTAATATTAGTTTTGGAGATATCAAGGAATGGCATATTATAGCATGAAGTTTGTGGGTGTTTGTTTCCTTTCATGAAGGAGGTACAAAGACCATGTTTATCTTTGCTTTTCATTCTGTACCGTCAGAAACTGACACAAAACGTGACTACCAATTATCGCCTATGATCTGGACAAAAAAGCAGAATTATCAAAGCATAATATCATGTCTTGCGCAATGCCAGGTACCAAGTAATACATCTTTGGATAGTAACTATCTTTCGAACACTTAAAAGCTAATTAAATTCTAGGATTTAATCCACACTTCTTTTAGGGATATGTTCACGCTGGCTAACATTTAATTAAGCAAAATTAGACATAAATAACTGGTACTTGTAAACACACAAAAACGTCAAGTCTATATATATAGTATATATGAGTGTGCTAAATACGTGATGGATTAATATAAACAAAACATTACATCTTACAATGAAAACTAATCGAAAACTCTCTACGACTCAAGAAACGTTCGGAGCTCAGAAAGGATGGCCACTGACGTGACTGAATAATTTCTCGGACTTAATTCTGTTATGATATTATGATTCCTTTCACTGGAGGTCGGGTCATCAGGGAGGGAAGGGTGGGAGGGAGGGAGGGAGGGATGCCGGATGGTGGTGGTGGTGGTGGTGGTTGGAGCTCTTCTTACTTTAAAGTTGAAGGGGCCTTTACGAAGGACACTCATGAGGATTACTTCTGCCGATGACAGGTAACGCAAACATTGCATCTTTTTTATATGATGCTTCCATTTCCTTGTTACCAAAATAGCTATTTCCTTCTGTCTCAGTTCCTTACTTACTAGCGATAAATCTTTAATATATTTTTATAATCCTGGCCCCTTGTCAATTGAAGTGTCCAATTTATGAAGTCATCTGTTGATTAAATCATGGACGAATAGATTATCATGAGGCAGATAGTGTAACCAAGGGCTTGCAAGGAGGGGCTCCTGATCAAAGATGGAAATTAGGCGAAGAGATTTTAAAACGAGAGAAAATGCTACTGGATTCTTAAGTATATTGGCAGCTCCTGAATCCATTTATTCATTTAATCATTCTATATGAACCAACATTCCACAGAATGAGTCCATGGATGCGAATTCTCGTCCTGGAAGTTTCAATCGGTTTAGTCTTTATTTTTAGTGCTGTTGTTTTTAATGCCCAATTTTCGATATATACAGGATTTCTGGTTTTATGGTCAATTTTCAATCTTATGAAATCATATTGTTTACTATATGCTGTAAAGGGTCCTATAAAATTTGAATATACAAACTTATAGTTACGACAGAATGACAGTCGTAGCTTTACAAAAGTACTTTTATACATGAACAAGGATAACTTGCACATCGTGTGGCTTTGGTCGCTCAAAATTTAATATAGTATCCAGTGCCTTCTCTTCAAGTCTCCTCGACCGTTTTTTTTCTCAAGTTTAAAATGACCAGGCTATCACAGGCCAAACTGACTTTTCAGAGAGCCATTGTGTTAACATAAACGGTTTGATAAGCACAAAAAAAGAGAGAGTCCTTTTCAACAGCCTTACTCTAGGGCACCGCACAAAGGTACCCAGTAAGAGATCAATTAGATTGTTGTGATATGCCAATGAGGCATTTTATTACTTCATCGTGCTGAGTTCCTTAAATAAGCAGAGCTTATTTCTTTTTATGTCAAATCCATATTTTTTTCCATCTTTTTTTGCAAGATCTAGTTAAAAATACCAACTGTCCAATCCAGGCGAACAGTAAGTTTGACTGCGCTTATCATCTCCGCTTTTTAGAATCTAAAAAATTGTAATTATTTGATCTTATTGTTTTCAGTGATTTATGCTTATTTTTGGATCCTATTTTCTACAATAGTAATTCGCATTCTACGCGCCAACTTAATTACAGAGGCTCCTTCACATTTAAAAAAAAATTACTTGCTGCCTTTTTCAAAGATCAGTTCTAAGCCAAGTATGGCTCAGATTATGACATATTCCCTCGCCGAAGAATACACCACTAGAGCCTCTCAGATGCTTCCGTTGCCGACGCTATGGATACCATCAAGGCCGAAGTAGAGGACAAAGTGTTCTCTGCAATCTGTACGCGAGGCCGAAGAGCGTTTGGATGAATTCAATAAAGGAGAACCAGCAGTTCTCAAGTGTCCCACATCATGCATGGTTTAAACGATGCAGTGTCCGACCAGTTCGCATTGCAAAATTGAAAAGCGAGGATGGAGCCATGAAGACCGAATCCAAAAGCTGAACTAGCACTTCCAAAATCGATATTTCATTGAGCAATGAGGACCAGAGACGACCGAAACAACCAGCGAAAACATCAGTAGCTCGGAAAGAGACACCAGACCCTCAACCATCGTCCGCGCTTGACCACACAAACAGCCACGCCCCCTCACCTCCAACCTCAATACCCGCTTCCAGACCTCTGGATGAAATCGCCAATTTACAGAATATATTACCAGAGAAAATAAATCAGTTTTCAATAAGGCAAGAATCCACATCTATTATTTTGTTGCCAAAGAACCAAGCCCTTTAAGCAGCCCAAATATCTCCCCGCACATCCACCTTCTCTGACAAGTTTTCATTCACCACGAAGGACAATTGCCCTGTTTCTCTAATTAGCCTAAAGCTATCTCCACTTAAACTTTTATAACTTGAAACTCCATCCCCTCAGTGAAGGAAGATAAACGGAAAAAATAGTTATCCAATCGAAAATCGTACTCCTCTTTAGAGGGGCAAACACAGGCCAAGAACCAATAAATATACAGACAACATAATCTTCCCCTAACTAATATAAAACATCTACACGTTACCCTTTCGTCGAGAGGAAAAAATAACTTTATCTCATACTAAAACCATTTCCTTTTCCTACATCGATCCCCTATACTGAAAAAGTCGACGATCGTTTCCTGTCGTAAGTTTCGCGAGTAAATGAAATGAGGTGCTACAACCCCGTAGAGTTTACTATCTTCTGGACTAAAAGAGGTTTCAACCTCGTCTGGTCAAGTTTTCACTTCATTCAAGACCATCAATAACAGTTTTGTATCATTAGCCTGCCAACTCATGGGATGTCTATGAGTAAGTGCTGGTGCTGGCATAAGGCCAACATAATCTCAGACTCCTGTTTTGTTCAAACGTGGGTCCTGAGGGGAAATCTATCTAACCAGAACGAATATACGAAAAATTGGCTTAGATAAGCGACAAACGATGAAACCTGGAGGTAACAAAGAAAGCGAGGTGTGACAGTTAACCAATTTCTAATTATTATTATTATTATATTATTATATTATTATTATATTATTTTTTTTGCTATACACATCCTCCAATTCGACCGGGTGGTATTTATAGTGTGGGGTTCCGGGTTGCATCCTGCCTCTTAGGAGTCCATCACTTTCTCACTATGTGTGCCGTTTCTAGGATCACACTCTTCTGCATGAGTCCTGGAGCTACTTCAGCCTCTAGTTTTTTCTAGAGTTCCTTTTCAGGGATCTTGGGATCGTGCCTAGTGCTCCTATGATTTGGGTACGATTTCCACTGGCATATCCCATATCCTTCTTATTTCTATTTTCAGATCTAGATACTTATCCATTTTTTCCCTCTCTTCTTCTTCAATCTGGTGTCCCATGGTATTGCGACATAATGAGTGATACTTTCTTCTTGACTTTGTCAATCAACGTCACGTCTGGTCTGTTTGCACGTATCACCCTATCTGTTCTGATACCATAGTCCCAGAGGATCTTTGCCTGATCGTTTTCTATCACTCCTTCAGGTTGGTGCTCGTACCACTTATTACTGCAAGGTAGCTGATGTTTCTTGCACAGGCTCCAATGGAGGGCTTTGCTACTGAATCATGCCTCTTTTTGTACTGGTTCTGTGCAAGTGCCGGGCATTCACTTGCTATGTGGTTTATGGTTTCATTTTTCGTATGGCACTTCCTACATATGGAGAGATGTTATTTCCGTCTATCGTTCTTTGAACATATCTGGTTCTTAGGGCCTGATCTTGTGCCGCTGTTATCATTCCTTCAGTTTCCTTCTTTAGCTCTCCCCTCTGCAGCCATTGCCAATTGTCATCGCTGGCTAGTTCTTTAGTCTGTCTCATGTATTGTCCGTGCATTGGTTTGTTGTGCCAGTCCTCTGTTCTGTCTGTCTTTCTCCTCGTCTCTGTATATTTCTGGGTCTTCGTCTACTTTTATTAGTCCTTCTTCCCATGCAATCTTTAGCCACTCGTCTTCACTGGTTTTCAGATATTGCCCCAGTGCTCTAATTTTCGATGTTGACGCAGTCCTCTATACTTAGTAGTCCTCTCCCTCCTTCCTTTCGTGTTATGTATAGTCTGTCCGTATTTGCTCTTGGTTGTAGTGCTTTGTGTATTGTCATATGTTTCCTGGTTTTCTGATCTATGCTGCGGAGTTCTGCCTTCGTCCATTCCACTATTCCTGCACTGTATCTGATTACTGCACGCCCATGTGTTTATGGCTTTTATCATATCCTCCGGCATTGAGTTTTGACTTGAGTATCGCCTTGAGTCTCTGCATATATTCTTTCCTGATCGTGTCCTTCATCTCTTGATGTTTTTATATCCCCCCTCCTTCCATTATTCCCAGGTATTTGTATCCTGTCTCATCATGTGTTTGATGTGTCTCCCATCTGGTAGCTTTATCCTTCCAGTTCTCGTTACTTGCCTTTTTGTATGTTGACTAAGGCGCATTTTTCTATTCCAAACTCCATCCTGATGTCCCCAGATACAATCCTTACAGTCTGGATTAGGGTATCTATTTCCTTGATGCTCTTACCATACAGCTTGATGTCGTCCATGAACATCAGATGGTTGATTCTGTTGCCTCTTTTCTTGAGTTGGTACCCGGGCATCCATCTTTCTGTAGTACTTTTGTCATGGGAATCATGGCTACTACGAAGAGTAGTGGGGACAGTGAGTCGCCCTGGAAGATCCCTCTCCTGATATTAACCTCTGCTAGTCGTATTCCAGAGCTTGTAAGTATTGTATTCAGTTGCGCATTGTATTTTGAGGAAGCTGATGGTATTTTCCTCTGCCCCATATATTTTCAGGCATTCTATTAGCCATGTGTGTGGTATCATGTCGAAGGCTTTCTTATAGTCTATCCATGCCATGCTTAGGTTGGTTTTCCTTCTCCTACTGTTCTCATTACATTTTGTCTATCAGGAGCTGGTCTTTTGTGCCCCTACACTTCCTTCTGCAGCCTTTCTGTTGGTGGGGGATGGTGGTTTGTCTCCTCTAGGTAGTTGTATGCCTTTCACTGATGATACCTGTTAGTAACTTCCACATTATTGGTAGGCAGGTGATAGGCCTGTAGTTATGGGCTATATTTCCCTTACTCTTGTCTTTTTGTACTAAGGATGTTCTTCCTGTGGTCATCCATTTGGGTGCTTGGTGATTTGAGATACAATGCTGGAGTTGTTTGTTTTGCTATTCGTGGGTGTGTAGGGCCTGAAGTTTTTGAGCCAGTATCCATGGACTTCATCAGGACCTGGGGCTTTCCAGTTTGGCATTTTTCTTTAGTTGGTGTCTGACTGTGTCTGTCGTGATCTCTGTGAATCTTTGTTTTATTCTCCCTGTTTCTTCTTCCTTGACTTCCTGGAGCCATGTTGCATGTTTGTTGTGATTACCGGATTGCTCCATATGTTTTTTCACAGAGTCTCTTACTTGGTTCGGCTTCAGGAATTTCTGGGTGGTTGTCTTCCCTCTTAGTTGGCTGTATAGTCTTTTCTGGTTGGTTTCCGAATAGTTTGTTCTGGTGGTATCCCTTATTCCTGTCATGTACCGTTGGATCTTATGTGCTTTGGCCTTAAGCCTCTGTTTTACATCTTCTATTGTGTTGTTTAGTCCCCTCTCTTGTACTTTGTATTTCTCGTTGAGTTCCTCCCTTGTTTTCTTGCTTCTTAGCCTTTTTTTTTCTGCCATCTCTTTCAGTTTACTCAAGTCAGATCTCATCACCATGATTTGGTTTTCCAGGCGCCTTTTCCAAGGAGGTTGCTGTTTTGGTTTCTGTTGGGTTGGTTGTGCTGGTGGTGTTGGTGTTCATTATTATTATTACTATTATTATTATTATTATTTTATTATTATTATTATTATTATTATTATTATTATTATTATTATTATTATTATTATTATTATTATTATTCGCAAGATGAAACATAGTCATATGGAACAAGCCCACCTTAGGGACCACGGAGTTGAAGGTCCAGCTTCCAGAGAATATTAAGGTGTTCATTAGAAAGGAGTAAGAGGTAGTAAAGGGAAATACAGAAAAAAAGAGACACCACTTACCAAAAAAAAAAAAAAAAAAAAAAAAAAAAAAAAAAAAAAAACTTAATAAATAGATAAAAATGTATCAAAATGCAAGGAAAATAATTTGAGAGTTGCAATATACACTTGAAATTTGCATTTGGGATTGTGAGATGATTTGGCTTTATAAAGAACACAAAAACATGAAATAGAATACTCTTATGTTAAACTTGAATGCTATCTTAGCCTTTCATGTAGCTCTTGGACACGATTTCTAATGAGAGAGAGTAAAAATCACCCAAGAGACTGAACATACATACATACACACAACTACAAGTTCAAATTTCATAATTCCAACCTTAATTTTTTTTCAATTCCAGAAAAGAGGAGGAAGTGAGGGAGGGACTTGGAGGAATTCCTTCCACTTGTCACACACAGGCCTCTCAAATCGAGAACACCAGGAAATGGGTAGATGTGGAAGGTTCATATAGCAGAAACCAAGGTGGGCAAAATGATGAGGAAAACTCAAGAGGAGTTGGAGATCAGTGATTAAGAGGCTACGACAAATAATAATAATAATAATAATAATAATAATAATATAATAATAATAATAATAATAATAATAATAATAATAATAATAATAGTAATATAGAGAGAGAGAGAGAGAGAGAGAGAGAGAGAGAGAGAGAGAGAGAGAGAGAGAGAGACCTGCGGTTTCTTCATATCAGTAATCACTTTGTATGCTAGTATAAATGATAATAATAATAATAATTAATAATAATAATAATAATAATAATAACTAATAATAATAATAATAATAATAATAATAATAATAATTAATAATAATAATATTATTATTATTATTATTATTATTATTATTTATTATTATTATTTTATTATTAATAATAATAATAATAATAGCATACAAGTGATTACTGATATGAAGAAAACCGCAGATCTCTCTCTCTTCTCTCTCTCTCTCTCTCTCTCTCTCTCTCTCTCTCTCTCTCTTCTCTCTCTATATATATATATATATATATATATATATATATATATGCAATATAAAAACACTGTATCGTGCTTCTGAGAAATCAATAGAGGGATCCACAGTAATATCCTGTTTATCTAGATATAATATATTTATCTAGATAATTATATCTAGATAAACAAGGATATTACTGTGGATCCCTCTATTGATATATATATATATATATATATATATAATATCTATATATATATATATATATATATATATATAGAGAGAGAGAGAGGAGAGAGAGAGAGAGAGAGATAGAGAGAGAGACAGAGAGAGAGAGATCTGCGGTTTTCTTCATATCCGTAATCACTTGTAGGCTATTAATAATAATAATAATAATAATAATAATAATAATAATAATAATAATAATAATAATAATAATAAGAATAATTAATAATAATATCATTATCATTATTATTATTATTATTATTATTAATTATTAGTAAAATTATTTTTCTTTTTCGTAGCCTCTTAATCACTGATCTCCAACTCCCCTTGAGTTTTCCTCATCATTTTGCCCACCTTGGTTTCTGCTATATGAACCTTCCACATCTACCCATTTTCATGTATATCTATATACATGATATGAAAATATAAAAATGACTTTCACATAATGGTAAATTTGAAGATTATTCAGTTAAAAAGTGAAGAGAATCCCACAACCAGGATTTGGAAAAATGGAAAAAGGTTGTCAGAACATAAGGAGGCCTCTCTTCTTTAGAGGAGAAAAACCTAATCCTCAGAAGTTAACCAGAGTGGGACAGTCGCAAGGGTGTAAGACGATACTGAACAGCTGGTATGGCTTGAAATCTGAGTTTTGCAGATGGTCTGCTGACAAGATTTATTTTTTGCTTTTACAAGGAATGGAAGCACAAAAAAGGGTGCCATCCACAAAGCAGACATGATGAGAGATTTCTAAATTCTGCTCTATTGTTTGTTACACAGCTGCGTATGTTGTCTGCTGCAGCTCGTTATTAGAATAAACCTTATAGTATCCTTAAAATGTTGCTATCTACAGATAAGCAAACCACTGCTCAGAAATTTGAAAGCTATCGGGGATTCTTCATATTGGTTCATCGTCGTGATAGGCGTAGCAAAAGAGATTATCTGCCAAGTTAAAAGTGTGGCAATTGTATATAAAGGGATATATTTTAATCTATCTTACCTGAGCTAATATAACTAACCCTGATGAAGAGCGCTCCTACTGAACTAAGGAGCAGGAACGATACAACTATATGGAAAGCTTGCCTATAAAGTGAAGTTTCTCTGAAGGAAACAAAAGAAAACAGAAGTTCTGAATGTTTTGTCATTTGTGGAGGGACTTTCGAGAAGAATTATTCTTAGTGTTACAATGAATCACCTCATTCGATGATGATTCAGTGAAGTGCATGTCCTAGTCAATAACTATTTATGAGGAATGCAAATGTATTAATCAGCTTTCAAAAAAAGAGAAAAAAAGGAAAAAAATTTTACCAAAGCACCTTTGGGGTTTAAGAAAAATAATAATATAAAAAATGTTCCACAATACCCTTGGGGTTTATGAAGAAAATTTCTTTACATTTTTTTCCACAGAACCGTTGCGATATACGAAAAAAATAATTTACAAAAACATTTCCCACAGAACTTTAGGGGTTTGCAAAAACAAAACAAAAAAATTATTCTAATAATGTTTTCCACAGAACCTTAGGGGTTTACGAAAAAAAAAATATCCACAGAACCTTTGGGTTTCAAGTCTTCTGAAGAAGTTTCCTCTCCAGATAACAGTTGAAAAGAGTCGTTTTAAAGCAAAATGGGCCTTTCTATTTACAGACATTAAAAACAGTTGGGAAGGAAAAAATTCAGGAGTATTCCCCAGTTATCTTTTGAAAAACGTTTGGCGTGCGTTTCCTCCACTCGATATACCACCCCAGGCCCTTTCCTTTCTCTATTCTTTTAGGGGAAGGTGGCGGGGGTGGGGGTAGGGGTACTGGAGATACTCGTTGAAAAATTTTTCCTGTTAACTACGTTTTTACAGCAGTTAATAATTCATCGTAAATGTTATTTTAAAAACTCCGTATTACCACAAATACGGTATGTTTTATTTATTTATTTTTTTAAAGATGAAGTATTGTTTTTACCGTCTGCATGTAAGGAACATCTATAAAATAATGTACTTTTTAGAAAGAATTTGTTGCCGAAATGAATTTCCTTTGCCCTCATAGGTGTCTGAAATAGTGGATGCAGTGTCAGCACTCTCGCTCCATTTGGATGCAAAGATGTCGTCACGCCCACTTCCGCGTGAAGTCTTTTTCTCTTCATTTCGGTGTGAAATTGTTGACCTTTCGTTCTAGCAGTATAATACAAATGTTTATACTAAGCTTTAAGGGAAGATATATGTATGTAATGTATGTCATCTTAAGGTAAAATCTTTCATTACCTTATAACTCGAAGACCTTAGACCAGAGTTAATTTAAACTATTTTTATTTATTGTTTGTCTATGGATTACCCAAAATTGTCCAGTATAACATTTATATCTCATTCTCTGTGTTCTTACCCTTCATCTTTCACATCTGTGTTATTTATTCTGCGGGAGCAGAGGTAGTGGCATTTTAAATGTTTTTCAGTCGAGTTTTCCTTTATTAAAAAAAAATAATAACAAGAGGAAGACGATACCGAACAAAAGCTTATTCTACATCAATTTCGAGGAGGTATCTCGACGTCAAACCTAATGAAAAAATTCTTTTGAGGAAACAAAATGATGATTTTTTTTTTTATGCTCTCGGCCCTTGATTAGAAAACTAATTATAAGGTGCTCCCATTATACCGCAACTTCGCAAATTGATTCTAAAGAAAAGATGTATTTTTGTAAAACCTATTCATGAAAAAAATAAAAGTTTCCATCGAGGATGAGGATATCGCTAAAAATCAAGTCTTCACTGAAACCTGCATCCGAATGGTATAGTTTTTCAACATCACATCTTGCCAAATAAAAACGAAAAATCTCTAAAGGTATCACGCAATAAAATAGACAATATTATTCTCGTGAGATTGCAAGTTGGAGAAACTGAACGCAATTACCTGAGATGCAACAGCGCCTTTTATTTTGCCATGACCCTAGGTTAGCTTAGGTTATTAAGTTAGGTTAGGTTGGGTTAGGTTAGGTTAGCTTAGGCTGGGTTAGGTTAAGTTAGGTTAGACTGGATTAGGTTAGCTTAGCTTAGGCTGGGTTAGGTTAGCTAGGCTGGGTTAGGTTAAGTTAGGCTGGCTTAGGCTAGCTTAGGTTAGGTTAAGTTAGGTTAGCTAGGTTAGGTTAGCTTAGGTTAGGTTAAGTTAGATTAGGCTGGATTAAGTTAGGTTAAGTCAGGTTAGGCTGGGTTAGGTTAGCTTAGGTTAGGTTAAGTTTGGTTAGGTTTTAGCTTACGTTAGCTTAAGGCCTTCATAGAAATTTGCGTGTGAGAAACAATGAAATTATTTTCAAGGAAATCCTATGGTTGGTTTTTGAGAACTGGCGTCCCATTTTTTTTCCAGGGAAAAGGTCTCAGTACTCGGTTAAATCTCAGGAAAATGCAAAGTGGACAAAGAGATAATCCCGCAACCAAACAAAATTAGCAAGTGATAAACTGTCGAATGTAATCTCCGGTAAACAAGTTGAATATCTAATCATTCGTGGGAATGCAGTGGTACGCATCAGTGATTGAGCAGAGAGAAGGTTTCACACGGGATAAAGGCTGATGGTGAGATAGACGTCGAAAGCATTTTGGAATAAAATGAATCAATGAATTTTATAACAGCATAAAAATCCAAGGCGAGAGGCAAAATGAGTGAGAATGTGTCACTGTGTTCGTCCTTTCGAAATGTCAGAAAAGTTAAAAATGGCTTAAATCAGGGACAACACAACGTGAGAAATGAAAGGTTGAGAGATGTGGAAGAAGAGGCAATATGGGCACCAGCAAAAATGGAGGAATAGACACAGCGAATAAAAAAAATGGCAATGAAGGCCAAAAGGCTGCGGGAGCGCCTAAACGCTCCCTCACCATCCCCCCCCCCCCCCCCACAAGCAGCAGAGGATTAGAATCGATAGGATCCACTAACTCCCTATTGTTAAGTCTTCCCCGACTTTCTCAATCCGAGCAGGTCAATATATTTCCACCGACTTCACAGAATTTCTCCACATGAATTGATACTACCCTTCTCACTGTTGCTGGTTCCTTTGTTTTTCCTTTACCTTTTTCCCAGGACGGCTTAGAACACTCTACTTCTTTTTAATTCTCAGCAAAGGTTCCCCCTCGTCTTCCACTCCATTACCCATTCATGCAATTATCGCTAACTATCCTCCTACCTCTGCACTATATAAACCTAATGGCGCTCAGCCGGTATCATGCGCCACACATGGGGGGCATCTTGCGTGTCTATTCCTGACCTCCATATTAAAATACAGGTGACCTTGACCTCATTCACTCGTTAGGAACATTTTAATCAAACCCATTCATGTTTATAACGAGCCCAAAATACTAACTCATCTGCAAAACCTGGGTGTATTCCTTTCATCTATTTTCTGCCCAACATTTTCATTCGGGCTACGTCGACAAAAGTTAAGATTCTGAGCTCAATCATCATTCTTGGGAAAATATCTTGCGGTACAATATCTAATCCATTAACTCTCGCGAAACTGCGTCGCTAAGAAAATATTACTCCGGCTTGTGTCCTTTGACTTGCTGGTAAATTTGACGATGCACCTTTTCAATGAGAATGTCTCCAAAAACCGCTTTCTTCCTAATGAGTCTCATTCATACTAGGCAGTGGTGCCTTGGGTGCATACTTCGGTCTCCTCTTTACACACGTTTTAATCACACTCACATATGAAAGATTCAATATATTCCTCTTCCAGTTCTAGAGCAGTATAATTTTGAAGTCTCATTCTACGTATTTTCAGCCTAAGGTATACTAGCATTCCCTAATGTTCGGTACAAGTGAGAGGCAAATCAGAACTAGATCGCTCATAAGTATTTTAATAAGTGATATAGGTACGATTTTCGTGAACTTGGTTGAAAAGATATATCTGCATTGATCCTCGCAATAACACTATAAAAGAGAGAGAGAGAGAGAGAGAGAGAGAGAGAGAGAGAGAGAGAGAGAGAGAGAGAGAGGAATATCAAAAAGGGCAATGCCACTAAAAAAATTCCGGGTAATTTTTTTTTATTATCATGGGCGCCTGACCAAAATTATGTTCCCACAAAATAGAGAGGCTTTCATTATCCTCTCTCTTTTATCTCCCGTGCCATAATCAGCATAATCAACATTCGTGTGAGTGTGTGTGTGTGTGTTGTGTGTGTGAGTCTAACCTGGTAATAATATAATAAAGTAATATCATATATTCATGATTAGGTCAGTGGTGCGTCTTTTTTTTTTTTAGAGTATCGTACCAACCTCTCGTTTCCTCACGATTTTGAGCATATATGGCAACAATGGTTTATGGAAACCAGTACTGTACTGCGGAGACAGTAGTCAGTCCTATGTATTTAACATACCAGTCTTATCTCTAAGCGAGTGATTAAGGCGGCTGCAAGGAGACTTAATATAGAAAAATTGTTATGATTATTGTCGACAATAAAAACTCCTTCGCTAATTCCACGTATCTGACCGTTTTTAGGGATATGGGACTCCTCTAATGGCCCAGCTTCGCGTGGCTATAATCATTTGCATGTCAGAATGCAATACAAATCTATATAAAGCTATATCTATGGTAACGCTTATCCTCGATGGGTAGATTTATACGAGATAATGGGCCTTTATGGTCGCTGGTGGAGATAATGACCACATTTTTCAATCAGGCGAACACTTGCCGACAAGGCAAAATTTTTTTAACACAAGTACACAAATAAATATATCTATATGTACGTCAAGGTATGTGCATTACAATACAAAAAAATCTATATCTGTCGCTATTTTAACGAAAAAAAATCTTTTAAAACCAATATATCTTTATGTAGGTCAATGGAGATACATTACAACAGTACAAAAAATCTATATTTGTCGCTGTTTTAACGAAAAAAGCTTTTAAAACCAATATATCTAAATGTTCGTCAAGGTAAATGCATTACGACAGTACAAAAAAAACTATATTTGTGGCTATTTTAATGAAATAAAAAAAAAGACTTTAAAAACCAATATGTTTGCTATATGTTCGTCAAGGTAAATGCATTACAAAAGTACAAAAATTCTATATTTGTCGCTATTTTCAAGAAATAAAAAAAAAAACGCTTTCAAAACCACAGGTTTTATGCCTGTCGTGGGAAGTTGACATAAATAACTAAATAGAAAGTCTTGAATGCGTCATTTTTCAAAATTTTCTTTAAACGAAATATTGAACATTCCCCCACGACATATATCCACAAGATCCGCATAGTTGTTTTGACTCCCGCCGATATCCAACACGGCATTTCGTATTTCGGCAGCGCAACAGAGAAGGGTCTCATTTCCACCTGATTATGTTCTCATCAGAAAGAAAACACGAAAAGGTCTGGCTTCCTTTATCGTGATTCGTTTGCTGGCCTTGGTGCCAGGAGTCGTTATCAGGGCATGGCTAGCTTTCGACCAGTGTTATTATGTCTCTGTGTGATACAGAAAAAACATTGCTACAAAGAAACTGAATATAACAGTTGTGCATGTTTTTCATATATATATATATATATATATATATATATATATATATATATATATATTATTTATATATGTGGGCATATAATCCACAATGATGTAAAATCCTTATGTTGTTATATAAAATGAATATTTCTTGTATATAACAACATAAGGTATTTACATCATTGTGGATTACATCCCCATTTACTTAGAGGTACGACATAGTTCCTAGCTTCTCCATATGTACATGTATATATATAGTATATATACATAGAGAGAGAGAGAGAGAGGAGAGAGAAGAGAGAGAGAGAGAGAGAGAGAGAGAGAGAGAGAGAAATTGCAATCCTCATGGACACGAAGAAATAATCATGTACAATTAAACCAAATGAAGGAAGAACGAGCGAGGAGACCCCCCCAACGCCCCCCACCCCAACATATACATACATACATACAAACACACACATATATATATATATATATATTATATATATAATATACATATATATATATATATATATATATATAATATATCATACTATCGACCCTTTGTACAGTCCTGTACTTCACAGCATAAACAAACTGCATTTCCTCTAATTGCGAAATAGAATAGTTATAATAGAACCAAAATACGTTTGTTTACATTTCACTTCGCCAAAGGTAACATGAGAGCGGTCTTGGCCGTCATTCCCATGTGCCTCGGCCAATCCCCTTCACTGATAAAAAAAAAAAAAAAATTAGTCGTCCCTCAATCAAAACAGAAACTTTTTCATTAATAACAGAGATTTCCGAAAGAAATTGGGAGCCAGGAAATCACTGACACACGGAGAGAAAAAAAGGAGCGGAATAATGAGGAACAAGGACGCCATTGGAAATGGTGATACCGTGGAAAATAAGGGTAGGCACGAAGAAATGAAAGACCTCCTCCTCCTCCTACTACTACTACTACTACTACTACTACTACTACTACTACTACTACTACTACTACTACTACGGAGACACTATGACTTTGAAGACTTTCGTAATGAATTTGCATTGAAATTATACACAAATGGTTGAGAGAGAGAGAGAGAGAGAGAGAGAGAGAGAGAGAGAGAGAGAGAGAGAGAGAACCACTCTCCCTTGATTCTCGGTATGGCCTATGTATAGAGCACCCTTTTACTTTTATTTTCTCTTTTAACAACATCCTATTAAATATGAATATAAAATATAACAGGATGAAAAAAAAACAAATTTATTGAAAACTGATACGAGGGAAAGGAAAACAAATCACTGTGTGAGTCTTTCACTTTTCCATTTGGAACAACTGGTCAGATGAAAATCAAATTACACGGGCACAAAATGCTCATTCGGAGAGAGAGAGAGAGAGAGAGAGAGAGAGAGAGAGAGGAGAGACTGCGTGTTTTAAAATCAGACTTCGTATTTGCATTCAAATTGAGATGAATGTACAGGTCTATAAAAAAAATTGCTTGAGAGAGAGAGAGAGAGAGAGAGAGAGTGCGCGTCTGTTAAATCAGACTTTCAGTTATGCATTTACATTGATGAATGTACAGATCCATAAATAATCAAAAGCTTGAGAGAGAGAGAGTAGATAGCGAGAGAGGAGAGAGTATAGAGAGAGAGTAGTAGAGGAGATAAGAGCCTGACTTAACATAAACGGACGAAATACAATAAAACAAACATTGAACGCCGAACGCTCCTAGTTTTTTTTTGGGGGGAGGGGGCGATCTTTCCTTCTTCACATACGAAAAAATAGAAAATATATTTTAGCTGCAGCAGACATCAAATAATAACGTCTGAAATGAATTCAATCAAAGAAATGTCGACCGGAAAAAATTAAGCATACCAGAAATGAATATTCGTTTTTTTAATTTTTCGTGAGCATAAGTTAGAGTCCCAGACTCGAAATTTCCGTTATTGCAAAACCAAATTATTAATAAAAGAGTTTCCCTCTTGCTATTTTAATATTCACGATTCATTGTCCTTTGATTCTACAGTTGTCGTATAAAAACTATAGAATTTAGTGAAGTTAAAAAGAATAATGCACAAGTCCTCTCCAGCCTCAAATATGTATAATTAGATTTAAAACCGATGAAAAACTGTCATTTCACTCCTTGTAAGGGGCGACTGTATACATAATTTGTTTGAATAAGGACATTCATAAACCATATAATCTTACTAATATGGTAAAATACTGACTACCAAGTATTTAGTTCAGAGAAGGAGGATGTGTATCAGAGCAGGTAATGTTAAGTATATCTTAGTTTAACCAGACCACTGAGCTGATTAACAGCTCTCCTAGGGCTGGCTCGAAGGATTAGACATATTTACGTGGCTAGGAACCGATTAGTCACCTAGCAACGGGACCTACAGTTTATTGTGGTATCCGAACCACACTATATTGAGAAATTAATTTCTATCACCAGAAATAAATTCCTCTGATTCCGCGTTGGCAGGGCAGGGAATCGAACTTCGGACCACCGGATTGGCAGCCGAGCTCGAAAACCACTCGTCCAGGGTGGAACGAGGTAATGTTAAAAGCATTGCTGACTGCATATGAATATTTTTAAAATCCACTGGTTCCGGTAGATTCACGAGCATTAAATCATTACAAAAAGTGATAAGAAATAAGCCGTATGCAATCAATAAAAAAGGTGTCACCAATATTTATATTTTAATACTTCGTCGTGCATATGGAAAATCATGGTATAGCGATGTGGATCCTCGGGACGTGTATTGGATTAAGAAATAAAATTTGATGTCCTTGTTGACAAATTTCCGTTGATAAATTAAATTACTAAATAATTTACGTAGGTGGAGGTTTAGGTACGTCATAATGGGTTCTTTATAGAGTCGTTCACGAGAAGGAAGCTCGGGGAAAAATATCAGAAATAAATGCATAGATCTTAATATATATGCGCTGCAGATGTAGCACTCGGTTATCTAATCATCATGGTGGAGATGGGTTCTTACTATTTGAAGAAAATATATATATATATATATATATATATATATATATATATTATATATATATATATATATATATATAGTCCGATGGGCATGAAAGTTGGCAGGGTTATAGTGGGGACCCATAATATGGTTTATAATGGGTTTTTTTCCTGCCTACCCCACCCCCTCCGAAGGGGGTCGGGGTGAGAAGGGATTCCCTGAATCGGAGCTGGTTCTGCCCGTGAAACGAGGCTGGTTATAACCGCAGACTAAGTCACTTTACGAATTTTCATACATAATTTGAGAATACACGTTTGCTAGTATGTATAATACATATACATATATCCAAACGTGTTCCGAATCTTTTGTGCCCCTGTGAGGTTTGCGTGCACCCGAATTATAGCAACAAACAGCGCTCTTGTATTCTGCTGCAATTACCCGTTCGTCACGCCTATAAGCTCATTTCACGGAAAGGAGTTTACCTTTATTAAATAATAAAGGCAGGCACATGGTAACTAACGTTCGTCTTTAATGAATTTAGTTACAGTCCCATAACGGATGTGGTACAAAACTTTTAGAAACTGCAAAAGAGGTATAGCTTCGAATTCAAGTGCAAATTTATTTAAATATTCAAATATTTTACCTTTTTTCAAAGGGAGTATGTTGACACCACCTGCGTGATCCATTGTTTAAGAGAAAAAAAAGCACAGAGCAAATAAGGTTAAGTGGACCGATATGGAAGTTAAGGAACTGTGATCACGCGAGAAAGAACTTTCGTTCGGGAGAGGTTGAGAGGCCTTGCACAGAGAGATCCTGACTCACGTCGTCGGTTGACGTCCGAAGATGATCTTCCCGAGTCCCTCCTGATTTTATCGGCGACTGAACGAATTCATCCGATTTTCCGAAGAGGCTGCAATATGATGACTCTTGAATAAAATATATATCCCTCGTCCCTTTAGAAATAGAGATAGAAATGTCTCCTTTGAATCAAAATTTCCTCTCGTCCAGCTGATTTGTTAGTTTGTTTGTATGGTGTTTTTACGCTGCATGGAACCAGTGGTTATTCAGCAACGGGACCAACGGCTTTATACGTGACTTCCGAACCACGTCGAGAGTGAACTTATATCACCAGAAATACACATCTCTAACCCCCTCAATGGAATGCCCAAGAATCGAACTCGCGGCCATCGAGGTGGCAGGTCAAGACCATACCGATCACGCCACTGAGGCGCTTAGCTGTTTCGTTAAACGAACATTTTCCTCCGTTTAGAAACAAGCTAAACAAGCGAAGAGACTGACTGAATGCGCCAGTGTTCTGGGATGAAGGCTGTCTGTGAATAATTTAGCTTTACGTGCGCCTTGCGTGTTGAGAAATTACAGGTCCGGTAATCAAACGCAGTTAATTGTTCGTTTACGTGTGCCTTCCACCCTACACCATCTTACAAAAACGTACCGGAAGTTAATGAGCAGGTGAAGAGGTCACGGTTTTTGTGGAGGTCGTCCTCAAGTCTACGGACGGTTCGAACTGTTTATCTATCCCTGATCTCTGGTATAGAGGTTAATAATTTTGACCTTCAAAAGGGAGTTGCGGTAGGTCGGATTCTAAGGTGAAAGTAAATCATCAAGTTTGGTATGATTTAGTATTTCCATCATATGAGCATTGTTTTTTGCATTGTGTGCGAGTCCGCTAGAGCATGAGGAGTGTTTGTGTGTATAGAACAAATGACCATCACACATCATGACAAAAATCAGCGTTGCAATAAGCAATTGTGTCCGATAAGGACTAATATATTCAAAGACAAGATACCTTTCCCCTGCTTTATAAGACAAATCTCCCTGGCTTGGTATCGCTCAGACAAAGGCTCCTGAGAGAGAGAGAGAGAGAGAGAGAGAGAGAGAGAATTCTGAAGCTTAGGAGGTCCGTAGCTTACCAAATAATGTTCAAGAAAATGAATGAAAAAAAGAAGTCTAAATTTAACTTCCTATCTGACGATTTCAAGAAACAGGTGGTTGGTGGTTTAATGTGTCCTAGATTCAATGAATGTTTACAGTAAAGTAGCCAGTTCATATTTTTGTTTGTCAGCGGATCGCATTGTACTACATAGTGTCACTTTATTTCCTTGCTAATACTTTCAACTCATTTCATTCCAGCTGACATTCTGCTAATGGAATCTGGTGGTATTTTATTCCTTCGATAATTAAAAAAAAACTCATATATTCCTAATTGCTTTTGCGACATTTTTCTCTCTCGAAAGTCACCGACATTAGATTTCTAGTACTTTTTTCTTGGCTACCCTTCTCCGACGAGATCTGTCCTTAAGAAACTGTAGACAATTCACAAAGTTCTTTGTCGAAAATGACAATAAAGACGTTAACATCAAGAACTAAAGAACACCTTCCTCATACATTATGTCATCATGGAGTACGTGGTTATTGATAACCAATAAGCCTTTAACAACGGTTCTCTGTTCACAGCAGTTATCTGAATAGCTAAATGAGAGAGAGAGAGAGAGAGAGAGAGAGAGAGAGAGAGAGAGAGAGAGAGAGAGAGAGAGAGAGAGAGAGCTATCACTGTGGTTAGGTTTTCCACAGGCAAATATAGCATCACTCTTATCGTAATGAAACATATCGATGAATAATAACATAAGATACACTTACAAAAAGAGAATCCATACGCAGAGACATACGTTTATTATATGAATACACACGACGCCGACGAAAATGATACGTGAAACGTCACCACTTTTGCCTCCTAACCAACGTACCAGTTATTGTTGTTGTCCAATCAAACGCTACACGCAACGGCGTCGACTCCTAATTGGATTATATCTTGCATTACATGGAACGATTTCGTGAAATTGGAGCTGACGCGAAAGTCGGAACGCTCTCCAACGGAATCGATGCAGGCGTCGCCAAGTGAATGAAACCTCACACAAGCTATTTGCGGACTCGGCATTTGAGAGGTAAATAATGAAAGTCGACTTCACAATGGGAGAGATTATCGAATGCTAATGGCTTTTAAATGATCGAGTTCAGATTGTATAAACAGATCACCTTCGCAGTGTTTGTCCTCATTGTTCATGATCGAGTTCACAGCAACGTATAAACAGCAATCAAGAACTTTACCTCAAGATGCAGCATTGGACCTAAGGCACATTATATTTTGTTACTCTGACGCTAGTGACCGAATCGATGAATGTATGGAACAGGCAGCGCTTAAAGGTAAGAAAAACAAACCAGCACGAAGCCAGCATCTTCACATCTTGGAGGTTTTTTTTCTTAGATTTTTCTTCTTTCACTATATTAAAAACCTAATCTTAAGTATTAAGTATTCTAATTGTCGAACAAAAAACTAGTGTAAATAATATAATTATGAACGAAGGCTTCTGTAATATCAAATCGATATTCTAAAATTCGTGTCCACTTTTTTGTAAATGTACCAATTTATGGATAAAAATTTTAAACTATATGAATGAGTCTCCATTCGTGTATTCACATAAATATATATATATATATATATATATATATATATATATATATATATATGAATATATATATATATATATATATGTAGTATATAATATATATATATATATATATATATATATATATATATATATATATATATATATATAATAATCCAGTCAGCAAGATGTATAGACTTCAGGAGGGTCCATGATACACACTTTGTTAAAAAGGCCAAGTTTATTAACAGAAAAAACGTTTCGCACTAAAGACTCGGTGCATCATCAGTCTGTGAAAAGTAAAAGACACAAAAAAATACATTATTAGCATAAACGGAAATCACAATTCAATTAAAATTTACAAGTTAGAATAATAAAAAGTAAAATCATAAAAAGCACATAAAACAGAAAACAAAAAAGAGACTACCAAAACACCAACCGTCCATAAGCAGGAGAGAAGAGGGAATGACATAAAATCTATTGTATAACGACTTATCTCTTTTAGATCGCCTCTTGTACCAAAGAATGTTTCACAAATATACTAATGATTTTATTTCGGATGTCTTTTTAAGACATCAAAGAAAACTTCTAAGTGTTGGTGTTGTTATTCCTGATTTCCAACTAAGAAACCACTGCATTTTTAACTTATCTGATTACATTTCATCGAGGAGAGAGGAATTTTTACTATCTTTTGGTTTGGACTTTTGTCTGCCATCTTTTAGACCCAACTATGCCAGATTCTTTTTACCATTTGAGGTCATATTCCAAAGACTCATGAAACTTGATGTTAATAAAAATATTGGTAATCTCCAACAGAAAATCTCAAATTTAGTTCACAAAACTTATGGTAATTTAAAAATTAACTGGACTCCTTTTTTTTAGACAAACTGATCTGAGTATACTCTTAAACTTTAAAAAACGCGAGGACATTGTGATTTGTAAGCCCGATAAAGGCAAAGGTGTTGTGATTATGAATAAGAATGATTATGTGGAAAAAATGGAAAACATTTTGTCTGATACCACAAAATTTAAAGCTCATGGCGAACCCAATTTTCTCGACATATACAAAAGGGAAGATAAAATCAATAGAATGTTAAGGAAAATCAAAAGTGAAAAGATTATCAATGAGAATACATATCAACAACTATTTGTGACTGGCTCTTCTTTCAGTATTTTGTATGGCCAACTCAAATTTCACAAGCCTAATATACCTCTTAGACCCATTATGGCTATCTATAATAGTCCTTCGTTCTTTATCTCCAAATTTTAGCCGGTTTACTTTCTGAATATAGCAGCAATGAATATTCTTTAAAAAATGGGTACGAATTCCAACAGCAAATTACCAACCAAGATGAAGACTATTACATGGTAAGTTTTGATGTAAAGTCTCTTTTCACAAATGTCCCACTTAATGAAATAATCAATATTATTCTAGATAAGGTTTTTATTAGCCAAGATACAGTTTTTCATGGTTTTAACAGACCAATCTTTAAACAACTACTTGAACTTGCAGTGCAAGATTCAATGTTCATTTTTAATAAGCAACTCTATTCGCAGGTCGATGGAGTTGACAGGAAATCCCCTGTCTTAAAGTCAACTTATTTCCAACAACCCATGTACAATAGGATCATTTTTTAATTTCAAAGATCGCCTGCAGTCCTTCATGCGATCCAATGTGGTTTATAAATTCATATGCCCTGTATGTACGGGCTCTTACGTTGGAAGGACGCGGAGGTTACTGCAGGTCAGATATTGCAGCCATTTGGGTTTTAGCTTTCCCACTGGCCAAAGAATCAAGCAGCCAGAATTTCTAATATTAGAAATCATGCCGCATTATGTAAAACCGAAGTCCTGAAACAACATTTCTCAATAATTGGTTATGTAAGGGACCCAGACCACTTAACAACTTTACAATCAATATATATTAAAAGACTGGTTCCCTCTCTCAATAGTAATACTTCTTCAGTAACTTTGTATCTGGCATAGTTGTCGTCTGGCCTTGGACGCCATTGTATGTCATTCCTGTTCTCTCCTGCTTATGGACGGTTGGTGTTTTGGTAGCCTCTTTATGTTTTCTGTTTTATGTGCTTTTATGCTTTTACTTTTTATTGTTTTAACTTGTAAATTTTAATTGAATTGTGAATTCCGTTTATGCTAACAATGTATTTTATTGTGTCTTTTACTTTTCACAGACTGATAATGCACTGAGTAGTGCGAAAGATTTTTTATGTTAATAAACTTGGTATATATATAAACATATATGTATATATACGTGTATATATATTTATATTATATATTATATTATATATTATATTATATTATATATATGATATAATATGTATATATATATATATATATATATATCTTTATAATATATATTATATATATCATATATATATATTTAATATTCTATAAATAATATATATTCGTGTTGAAGGGGAATTTACACAAATAACCCCAAGCATTGCCTTTCGTATTTACCTTTCGTGTGTGTGTGTCTGTAGTATATATATATATATATATATATATATATATATATATATATATATATATATATATATATATATATATATTCAAAAGAATAAAGTTATACAATAATCAATAATTTAAAGAATACAATATACGGACGTTGAGTATTTGTTCATCTGGACGCTTTCAAAGCAACAAGGTTCTATTTCCAAACGAATGCCAGATACGAAACGTAATGCATGTTAGGGTTACTTACGTAAATAGACCCCATTTCAGCTGCCGCCGGTCAAGGCATACATGATTGGGTACACAAGCTTGACTGCCCGCTGTTCTACGCTAATGGCCGTGAAGATAGCTATTAGCTCGTCCACAGCGATTATGCCAATTCATTCGCATGCAAAGAGGGAATTCGTGTAACGCGATAACCACTGACTCTGCGGAATCCCTTAAAATATCGGACATCGTGTCACTGCCGACGGTCAGAGAAATGACATAAAGTTACGATTATTTTACGGAATTTCGAGAAATTACTGGTTAAGATATTTCATTTAAGATGTGTCAAGACATTACTGGTCAAGATATTTCATTTAAGATGTTTCATCATTTTGATACAGTGTTGTTTTTTCCCGTCGAAGTATTCTTTTGACGTAAAGAATGAAACACGTAGAAGTTGATCAAGAAACAAATCAGCCTCGTTACTGAAAGAAGTAACTGTCACAGTTTTAATTGTGCCACTATCCCACACCTTTTGCTTGTTTCATCCACGGATGCCATTACTTCTATTTGCGGAAAGCGCAAGGATTTTTACTTCAATAATTATTAATAGAGTGATTGGAGAAATATTGCAACCCAGTTATTGTTTTAGTCTTCTTGATGAAACGTTTGTACATCCTAGAGCTAATTCTGGACATACATGCAAGGTTCTAAAAATATAAAAAAATAACCTACTCAATAAGTTTCAATTCAAATGATAGTGTATGATAAGGTCACATCTGCTTACTGAATTTCCAAGTTCCAGTACCTTTAGGTGTTCAACTATTTCTGCAAGGTTTAAAAAATAAGAGTAACCTATTCAAAATGCTTCATTTCAGATGATAGTGCATGATAGGGCCACATCTGTTTACTAAGTTTCCAAGTTCCAATACCTTTAAGTGTTCAACTATTTCTACAAGGTTTAAAAAATGAAAGTAACCTACTCAATATGTTTCAATTCAAATGATAGTGCATGGAGGGTCACATCTGTTTACTGAATTTCCAAGTTCCAGTACCTTTAAGTGTTCAATTATTCTACAAGGTTTAAAAAGAATAATAAAAAAAATAACCTACACAGTTCAAACGATAGTGCATTACAGGATCACATCTGTTTACTGAATTAACAACTTCCAGCACCGTAAAGTGTTCAGTCATTTCTTGGCAAGACACCACTCTACAGATATTTAATTTACAATTAGTATGTTACTGGTGGTCTGTCTTTTAATGAATTCCCACAAAATGGATGCAAAGTTCGTTTTGGGAAACAATCAGCACAAATATTGGAGGTGGGTTGATATCCATTCTAAGTACACAAGCCTGAATTCAAGAAGGATATGTACAGTCAGTTTATAATCTTCATGGTGGCTCAGCAGTCATAATCACTGAAGTATCCCAACCAGGCAGCAGTTCGAATCCCATTGGTGACGAAGCACTTATCACTTAAAATCCCCCTTAGGTGCAAGTTACTCCCGGGATGTAGTGGCATGGATACTGAACAAACCTTCTGGCTTAATATGGATCAGCATGCATACGTATACGTATAAACGTTTCATTGTGCGTATATTACTATTATCATTACTTTACTCACTAAATATTACAACAGACTTACAAAGCTAGAGGAATACATCATTGTTATTTACATTATATAAAATAATCTTGCACAAGACAGACTAACTTTGAATAAATATTCAAGTCCACAAAAAATATATAGACATAAACCAATAAACAGCCGAACACAATTCAAAACAATACACACGTATGCATAAGTATATGTGTGTTTAAGCAAATGTATTTTGGAGAGTCAATGATTTTGAGCTCACCTGCGTGTATGCTGTGATGGAAAATATAATTTTGCCCAGTTTAATATTTCTTTCTAACTTTTATTCCTCCAGATTACTGCAATTACTTTTGTTATAACTCATCCAATAATTTCAGCATACGAGCAGTTTTACCACCGTTGAAAATCCCATCAGACCAACTTCTTTATTTTATTTATTTTTTTTTTTTTATAGCTAATGAGTGCCAGCTATATTTTCAGGCTGCTATATCCTTAAGGCGTCCGCATGATTTCTTGGCTCTTCTAAACTAGACGGGGAATTTATGAACTCCTGCATATTTTATTGGCCGTGGTATTGCACATCCCTTTCCTAAACCCACAGGCCTAGTGGTTTGAACAGTACTTTGCACAAAACCGAAACGAGTAAAAAATGCATCGAGTTTTCCTGTCTAGTGGTGGCCTATGTTTGGTAACTATAGCGCTGCTAGAAGTACGATCATGGCTAACTTTAACCTTCAATAAAATGAAATCTACTGATGCTAGAGTGCTGCAATTTGGTAAGTTTGATGATTGGAGGGTGGATGATCCACATGGCAATTTGCAGCACTCTGGCCCAGTAGATTTTAAGATGGGAGGGCAGACGGACAGACAAAGCCAGCACAATGGTTTTCTAAACTTGAAAGAAAGAAATGCACGGGAAAATTACAATTTAGCCTTCTTTGTTGAAACAGCTCTTGTGCTGAAAATTGTCGTTTATGCATAGCGTAGAAAAATTAACAACTAACTGTTTATAAGAAATTCAATCTATGTTTAATCCCGTTACTATATAAAAATTCAGGGATTATGGCACCTGCATATCATTTATAAGTCTCCTTTTATTCCCTATTCTATCTAAAAAATGACCTCTCTTAGATTCCTTCATATCTGCTGAGTTTTGCACATAATTGTTTGTGTTTGTTTGTAAGGTGTTTTTACGCTGCACGGAACCAGCATTAGTTACTCAGCAACGGGACCAACGGCTTTATACATGACTTCCGAACCACGTCGAGAGTGAGCTTCTGTCACCAGAAATACACATCTCTGACCCCTCAATGGAATGACCGAGAATCGAACTCGCGGCCACAGATGTGGCAGGCCAGAACCATACCGACCACGCCATTGAGGCATGTGTTTCGCACATAAGAAAATCAAAGACGGTGCCAATGAAAGCCTGAAAAAGATAATCGCGCTGTTCTTCTTCGTCAAAAAATGAGCGAGACGAATTTGTTTTACGAGTAAAACAGTAAAACTAACACACCTCCCAAAATTTCTTTTTATTCTCGCGGACCAAAAGCGTTGGCGTATCGAAGGCAGTGTAACGAGTCTGGCGCTGCAATCATGAAAAATCCAAATCGAAATAAAATAAGATTAACCGGCTACATTACTCGTTATGTGATGTATACCTTCCTCTCTCTCTCTCTCTCTCTCTCTCTCTCTCTCTCTCTCTCTTCTTACGACTCCTCCTTTTCGTATCTTTTGATACAGAAGAAAAGCAGCCTTTTATAATATGCCAGGTCTCCAAAGCGTAACATGAAGCAGTGTATATCAGGTAGAAGGCTAATATGTCACCCCACTAATATGTCATCCCAGTAGTACAGTATAAAACGCATTTTCGTTCTTCAATGAACATCAGACCAGACGTAGTTTTTATTTTAATTTACGCATCTGATCGTGTCAGCATTTTTCCCCCTCGTTCCTTAGATAAATGCTTTTAGTAATCTATTATATACATACTATATATATAAATATATATATATATATATATATATATATATATGTATATATTATATAATATATATATAATATATATATAGTATATATATATATATATTATATAGAGAGAGAGAGAGAGAGAGAAGAGAGAGAGAGATCCGTGTATGTATGTAATGTACAGGTAATAATCATATCTCCTTTAGATGCCTGTAAATCTAACACGCTCCACCATTACATTTCAAAATATCCTGACACCACCCTAAACGCATAAAGGTTCATATCAAAGTGAAAGTTGGAAAACGGGTTACATCTACGCCAAAGCTATACAAATCCTGTTCCAATATAAACCAAAGAGCTTAAGTCAAAGCTCTCTTATTCCGTGAACAAAACTTGCCAATATAAGTTTTCCTCATAGCCATTAGTGCAGATCCATTTCCCAATGCACAGGCGATGTCTGTTCACAAGAGACGGCACCTGTTGTTATCACAGGTGAGTGAACACATGAAGGTTAAGCAGGGAGGATACATGTCAAGAATGACAGTTGCCTCAAGTTTCATACTAATACGCCCACAGTCTCTACCCCGAAGGTCAATCGAATTCCATCAAGCTTAGATGACTAAGCCAGCGACCTCTAAACATTGTGAAAGTTCACTTCCATGCAAACTACAAAGAATTAAAAGTATTTAGTAAGCGAGCTGGATAGTATCAGCAAGGATGCATAGTGACATTTTGGTCCGAGCTACCATTTTGACAGAATTTGTAACTTTTCCCCAATTCTGGAATAAAGAGGCCTTCGTGTGTCCGTGGGAATGTCATTTACATAAAGAAGTGCCGTTTACATTCAATGAGATGCTGTACGCCATTACAACTTCTCAAAGTGCATCTTGCTCTTGAACTGCATCACCGATGGTAGAATTGAAAACGTCCAGTTAAAGTTCTACTAAAAGACGCGAATACTACAAAACAGTTACAGTGAAATTGCACCCAGATGACAAGCAATGAAAGTGCAAGAAAAAACTGAGTAGAAATATCTTGCTGTGGGTGAGGAAGTTCGTGTTGATGACTATGCATGAGTGGTTTTTCAGTTGAGTCGCTTTTCCTGAAATTTGTGAAAACTTGCATTAATTTTGGAAGGGACTGACCCTCACCGTATTTCATAATGTCTTTGATAAACCTTCCGATCTGATTATTATATGTTACATTATACAACTACATTAACAATTCCTGTTGAATTCCACTGATAATGCTGACTGGGGTACGGTAGCTTTTCGAACCGAGCTGCAACGCATTATATGTCACAGTGTTACCTGTGCTTCCTTATTAAGATCTTTAGTTAGTGTTAACAGTATCTGAGCACTGAATAAATTTTGTTCATGTGTAAAGTAAAAGGAAAAGCTGTTAACCATTGCTAATATGCTTAGATAAAGGGTGCATAAAAAAAGCAAGAGTGGTTCTTTTCTATGTAACTACATTTGGAAAATCAGTGTAAGTACTTAATGCTCGTATATAGTGAAAGGATATTGTATATTTAAGGAATACAACACCTGGAGAAAGTCTACGGACAGTGAAATAGCAATAATTTCAGAATGACACTAGACTCGCGGTCATACAAGATGACCTCAGCAGAAATCGACCTTGTGAAGTAATTACAGATTATTAATTGTACTGGGCACGAAACATTATGGTTAAAAAGAAGGCGCCAAATGCATTGCGTGACCCAAGGAAGGGTTGGAAATTCAGGAACGATTGTATTTAAAAGGCAGATTCCAGAGGTTCTTTTCATTACTCTATAAAAGATGTTACGGTTCGAATCAAGATGTCAATTTGAATTCAGTCTTTTAAAACTCACCCTTAATGACTAGCCATCATTTTTAGTTGTACAATATTCCTACAATCGTTTTTGTATTAAAGCTAATACAATAATTATGAAAAAGATTCCGATGAGAGTAATTTGGTTTTCAGATTCACATCTCTAGCATTTCTCATGCAACTTCCATATACGTATCTATTTGGTTTTGACTTACATTCCATTTTTTTCACTTATATTCCCATTTAAATTTTCATTTATTCACTGCTAGTGATTCTTAATTATCATTTGCTTTTATGCTCCTAACCTTAGTATAAAGTTTATATTGCAGAGTTTGCCAAAGGACTTTGGTCTTCATTTTTTACTCCGTCGAAATCGATTGAAGAAGCTCGTCTGGTTCTGCAATACTACTGCCCAGCGTAAAACTCTAGATTGACTGCAGGTTTCAATACTGAAACCCAGAGTACAGAAAGTATTCCACAGAATGAAATCCACTCTAGATTGACTGCAGGTTTTAATACTGAAACCCGGAGTATAGAAGGTATTTCACAGAATGAAACGGATATCAAAAGTATCGCAACTCGAGTCTGAAACCCATTATAGAATGTAATTCCCAGAGGTAAAATAAATAGATAAGAGAATAAAATCTGGATTGTGTTGGTAGTTTTGGAAACAACAACGGATTCCATCTTTGAAACAAAAGTCAGATCTAAATTCCTAAGAAAGTCAAGCATGAATTCTAATCACTGTCCTTACTAGATGTATTAAAAGTTATTGCACAGATTTTAAGTCAGTGGAGTACTGTCCTCTAATAGCGAAGAGACAGCCAACTTTGAGGCCAGATCTTAATCCATAACCGGTTGTCAGTATCTATGCCTACGACAGACAAAAAAAAAGTAGAATTTTTAATTCTCAGGAAAGACTTGCTTTTATAATTATGCTGAATATTGAGCTACATTCACCGATATCTCGCGCACAATTATCTGGGACTCGACATCAAAGCGGCGTAATAGCTAAGGGGTCTGGAGCTCTCGTCACCCTGGTTATTTAGGCTCGAGGACTAGGGGTCTAGAGACCGAATTACGCAGACCTCACAGAGCCTCTGATGCTCAAATTCGAGACACTCTTGCATACATGTTTAAAGTATATCTCTTGTGTGTGTGTGCGTGTGCGTGTGTGTGTGTGCTGATCGCTCATATGTGTACAAGTGTGAACTGCTTGAATGTGCGTTTGTATGCCTGAGGTATAATATGGAAAAAAGGGGGGGAAACGTTGTGTGAATAGAATAATATGACCTTGCTGGGTTACTAGAATGTTCGAGCTCTGGTTATCGATTTCGCAATTCGCCATCGACGCCTAAGGCAACCAACCACCTCCCCTTTCTCGTCTGCTCTCCTTCCCTTTCAGGAG
>NC_061096.1:28004282-28024282 GCF_015104395.2 Macrobrachium nipponense
TAAATGTAACCTCCGGCAAAAATGTCTGAAGGACTTGTTGGATTTCGGGTGAAAAATAGATGTGCTCGCGGAGGTGGGCGTCGGCGGCCAGGTATCTCCCCACCAAAATTTCACCTATTTCCAAGAGAGAGAGAGAGAGAGAGAGAGAGAGAGAGAGAGAGAGAGAGAGAGAGGAGATTGTCTTGCAAGCTACGAAAAATGGACCTGTCGTGTCGTGTCTGATTCAGCTATCACTGTCGTCTAATTGCTCCGGTGACCTCTATATGTTTTTCTTTGGGCCATTATATTTAACGATTTACAAATTAACCTCATTATTTTCCTGTCTCATATTATATGATAGGTTTAAAAGAAAACCATGCATTCGCTACTGACTTCTGTCTAATGCCGGGAAAAGGAAGGCCGAAATGTTTACTACATAGGCAGGAACCGAAACGCGGTCTTGGAATAAAAATAAAATTTGCCCGGCAGATACACAAATATTTAGATTGTTTTAAGTTCCAACAAACGGCACAACGGCGTTATTGCAAGAAAATTTTATGTTTTCAACTTTTACCTGACAAAATAATCTATATTCCTTAAGGCTTCTTCTTTATTCTATCTCAAAACCGGCTCTTATTTCATGAATTGACTGTTATTCTATATGCCATCATAGCCAAGGTGTCAGTTCCCATGATGACGTGAGAGAGAGAGAGAGAGAGAGAGAGAGAGAAGAGAGAGAGAGAGAGACCCTTACCATAAAACATGAAATGATACAATGTAACTGCCTAATCGGTATCAGTTCCTATGATGACGTGAGAGAGAGAGAGAGAGAGAGAAAGAGAGAGAGAGAGAGAGAGACCCTTACCATTAAACGATACAATGTAACCGCCTAATCGTCATTCCAATCGCTAATTAATTTCTCTCTCCTTTCACAGAAAAAAAAATGGCAACGCCACTCCAGAGCACGCGTCTTCATTTCGCTAACCGCTCCATATTTACGTTATCGAGTCTGTGCAAGTTGCTCTTTCCTCCTCGCTTCTGCCGACTACAACAACAAACTTACGACAACTTTTTAGGGAGTCCGTTTCCGGTGTTGGTGGAGGAGAGTTTGCTGGAATTTCACGAAAAGAAAAGGAAAAACGAGGTCACTCAACTTTCCCCAATCTGGGGCATCGTCTTGCTCAAGGACGCTGTGGTGGTGAAATGGGAAGCTTGCTTGCTTGCCCAGAACGCGTGATTGTGTTGTACCCATTTGAAAGTAGCGAAAACCTTAACGAATGCATTTGCTTTATATAAATAACAAACCATATATATACATGTTTCATATATATTATATTATATATATATATATATATATATATATATATATATATATATATATATATATATATATATATATATACACATCTCCCAAGACTTTTGAAGCAACAGAGAGCAAGATCTTTGGCATTCACCCCCAGAGGCATTTGAAAACAAACTACCAACCAACAGGCGACCTGATGATAACAGAGAATATACTGTTTTACACACATCTGCTGAGATTAAAGGGGTCTAACCATTTTAATACATACAAAGGTCACTACGTTTCAGATATGATCTTCACGTGAGGAACACATGTTTGAAGGACATTGATTAAAAGGGAAACTAAACAATATCGTCGCCCGTCTGTGGTTTAATCATCAACCCGAGATAATCGTAAACAGCTCTCTCTTGATGAGTAGACCCTACCACAGATGCAGTGACCTTTGTTTACATTAGTTATTTCTTTATCCCTCCCTTTTTCGTTCTGATCTGGATCGTTTATGAAAGCAAGTCTGCTACGTCATCTTTCTTTCCAATGCACGTAGTTCGTTTGAAAATATGCCTTAGAAATAAAGGGGAAATACAGTGCACTTAATTGCTGGAAAATGTCTTAGAATAAAGGAAATAAAGTGGCCTTAATTGTTCCAATCTTTCTTCGATCCGTGTGTGTATATGTATGTATATATGTGTATATATATATATTATATATATACATATATATATCATATATATATATATATACATAAATATAATATATATATATATTATATATATATATATATATATATGCAGAAGCCAGGTACTATGTCGTACCTCTAAGTAAATGGGGATACAATCCACAATGAAGTAAAATCCTCTTGTAGTTTAAAATATATATCTCTAGTAAAGGATTAAAGCTTTCGACCATCAACTGTGGTCTTGTTCACTAAAACTTTAGTGAACAAGACCACAGTTGATGGTCGAAAGCTTTAATCCTTTACTAGAGATATATATCTTAAACTACAAGAGGATTTTACTTCATTGTGGATTGTATCCCCATATATATATATATATATATATATATATATATATATATATATATATATATATATATATATATATATATATATATGTATAATCAAGGCCTCCAACTTCATTCATGTAACTTAAAGGCCCTCTGAGTACTCCCGCCACTCACTCACATCTTAATTCTGTATTATCTTTAACATCTCTTCATTGATCTCCAGGCCCCTTCCCTATATACCCCTTCCCCCGACCGGGTATGGGCCTTCTACTGACTCATCTGAAGACAACTATTGTCCGCTATTCTCTCAGGGACAGTCTAAGCCGTCTGCAACTCCCTTTCATCATCCACGTCTCATCTTCTGGTGGAACTTACGTGATTTCACTTATGCCGTCGTTTCAAACTTCTCCTACTATTGCCATCTGGCTCTTGGATATTCGTCTTAAAGCTGTATCTTCAAGCCAACAAAATCTTTTTACATGTAGTTTTACCATTATAGCAAGATTCGTGTCAATACAGCAATAAAGATCGCGATAAACTTGTGCATCATCTTACTTTCGTAAGCGAATCTTTAATCTATTTTAGTTGTAAGTTTGATTCGGCCTGTTCAGTGCCTGGCTCTTGACATTTTTTTGGTCTTTTAACCGAGTTCCAGCCCAAAAGAACCTACATATGATATCACTGTTCCTAAATCAAGCCTTATTAATAATTTTAGCCATGTAATTTATATCACTTTTTTGTGCTTAATGTCCTCATTACTTCCGTTTTTCTTAGATTTATTTTAAGTTCCATAACTCTAGGGATATGATGCCCCCTGTTTAAGTAAACTTTGTATGTAAAGTCGTGTTTTGTCGATTAAAACAGATATACTTTTTTGTGCTTAATGTTCTCATTACTTCTGTTTTCCTTAGATTCATTTTAAGTCCAATATCTCTAGAGATATGATGCACCCTGTGAAAGCAAACTTTGTATATAAAGTCGCTTTTTTCTGTATATTTTTTAATCTGTCAAGTTTCTGCCGTTACGTCATCCTAAACTCGCTCATCCACCTCCGACTGCTTCTTACATCATATAGATACGAGAAGAGTAAACAACAGAGGTGCAACAGCACTCAATCGTAGCAATCCAATATTTATTGCAAATGACCTGCCAAGGCCCCGTCAACATAAACTCGGCATCTTCGTTGTTCATGGAGAATTTCAATGAGCTTTATATATCCAACGGGAATGCCATACCGATGGAAGACCTTCCAATGATGTCGGTCTGAGGAGGCTGCCGAATTCCTTCTGGCTGATTAATCAGGATCATTATTAACTTCCAAACATAGCTACACAATATGTTTCTGCAAGTAAATGTGACCTCTTCAGCTCCGATCCCATCTTTTCCCAAAATCAACTGATCCATTTTCTTTAAAGATTGATCAGTTTCTACCGCAAGCCTACATCCGAGGGAGTCGGGATGTCAAGAGAGGTCACTGTCGTTCAGAAAAATACATATGCACATTTACCGAGTTGCAGTGACCAGCAGAGTTTATATATATGTGTATATATATAGTCATAAAAATTCAAGCAAGGGTAGCCAACCACTCCCAGGAGCAACAACTGTCGTGAACGCCATCATGCATGGTTCAAATGGGGCAGTGTTAGATTGTCTCGCACTGCATAATTAAAACCCCAATTGAAATCCATCCACAGCAACAACAGAACCAATACACGCTGCCCAGCAGTCGACATTGCAACAATATGGGCCAGAAACAACCAAACCCTCACTGGAACCAGCTAGTTAGTTACTCGTAGAGAGACAGCAATCTCACCACACCCTATAACCCTAACCTCTTTCTCGTCTTACCTCAAAACCTTTTTCTTCTATATCCCAAACCTCTCCTGGACTTGCTGGCGATAAAACAGAAGAAATTCCTGTGACCATTTGTGGATCTAGAGAGAAGCAAATATAGTAGAACATTTCCAAGAGGCAAAAGCCCACATCATTCAACATCTTCCTTTCAGTTGATGCTAAAAAAATGAATGAATTAATGAATGAATGACTAAATAAATAAATAAATAAATAAATAAATAAATAAATAAATAAACTACTTTTCTGAGGAAATCTTTTGAAATGAGGCTTCTGGCCACATCCGTCACCCCGATTACGACCAATCACAGTTGTCTAACTACCAGATTCATACATTGTAGCCTAAGCTAACTGACTACCCTAAAATCCAGTCTGCCTTGGTATGGAATGGACCTGGTTCTTCTGTGTGTGTGTGTGTGTGTTTTTTTTTTATTGAAAAAATGGCCTCACATTTCTCTGGTGACCCTTTCCTTCCCTAAACCTGTTTTCAAGTCGTAGCTGCATTTTTTTAAAGACAATAAACTGTTGAGAGGCTGAATCTTGTTTGTGAAGCTGGATAATGTCCAAAAGGACTTTCTGGAATTGCAAATTTGCAGTTTTAATTCGTAGGATAATTTCTCCCCAACAAGGTTTTATTATTGATGACCAGAAGGCACATTAATAATATAACAGGTATGTTAGGTAAGGCATTATAGTACATTGTATTGCAGGAAATGCTATATGACTCACAAAGTATAAGGTTACCTTTGACCAGCAGTTTAGAAATGTGACAACTAACGTATTAAAAAAAATATGCATTTTAATGCCGCGAGGACTACGTTTTTTGGGACTCGTCGTCATGCGGATAATATCAGAAATTTACAGAATTCTCTTAAGCCCGGATACTGTCTATGTAAAATAGAGTCGCTTCCCGATTAAAATTATTTGCTACACGCAGTACTATACGTTTCCACCAACAAGGCGCTATTGAGAATTCTCCTGAATTTTTACTACAAATGACTCTTAAAAAAAAACTACATTTCGTGACATGAGAAGACAACTTCATCTTTAATAACATTTCTGAATTCTTCTTCTTCTACTTCTTCAGGAGAGTTCTCAACAGCGAGGATCTGGTCGAACTGTGATATCAAAGTAAGTGTTCGTTTGTGCTGATGGACTGACGAGAGAACCAGTGGCTGCTAACTGCCGACGAACGAGCTTCTTCGCCAACAGGCTGCCTACAGACAGTTAGCGTGCTGGGGGGAGTGGGGGTGGTTATAAGGAGGGCGGTGCAGCAGGGGCAGCCTGCAGAGTCAGACAGCCTCTTTTGGTGAAAAGAGGGCAAACTGCACAAAGAGGCAAGAGGAGTGACCTTGCAGGCTTCCCTATAACATGAGCGTGCGAGCGTTGGAGACGGTATACGCAGCAGCAGCAGCAGCAGCAGCAGCAGCAGCAGCAGCAGCAGCAGTGAAGGGGTATGAAATAATAATAATAATAACACAGCTCAGCGTCATCACCACGGTAGCGATAATATACAACGAAGGTACGTGTTAAACGGTACAACGAGGGTACGACAGCCAGACCGTGAGCGGGGGAGATGTTACCGTGCAGCATCGCCTCAGTTCTGTGGCCAAGCTGGGCGCTCCGCCCCGGGGGGGTGCGGACCCGCGTACGGGCTTTACCTCGGCCTGCTGTTTCGGCCCCGTCTCCGTCGTCATGGTGAGGAGGAGGAGGAGGAGGAGGAGGAGGCGGAGGACAAGGGAGCCACACTACTGAAGAGGAGGTCCTCCCTACGACGAGGACAGAGAATCGGTCTTCCAAGGACGTTGACAGTCAGTGGACGTTTTACCATTAAAATCTCACTTAACACTTTTTCTTTTTATCTTTTTTCTACTTCTGCTTTTGTAATGACGGAGGAGGTGCCAGGGTCCTTAGTTCAAGGGAGGTAGGAAGAGATCAGAGGTTTCTCGGTTTCTTCCCTTCTCGGAGATTCTGAGAAACTCAATAACGGCGAAAGATTGTCATTATTATTATAACAGTCTAACCTTTATCAGTCCCCTTTTCATTTAAACACGAGGAAAATGGGGAAAATAATGAAAAACGAAAGAGCACGGGCTAAGAAGAGAGAGAGAGGTCACATCGGGGATGACGAACAGCAAAGAGAATAGGCGTGTGGAAATTGTAAGCAGCGGCAGGCAGTGTGTTGGGTAAAAAGCCACTTGTTGCTTCAGTAATGCTGGCCCGGTCGCCCACACACACACTCAAACACACACAGCACTTCTGTACCGACAATTCCTGGGCTAAACGGGTCGTGGCCGACCTCTGAAGTGTGAGAATATGATACTTTTTTTTTTTTCTTTTATCAACTGCCGTTTGTTTCAGTGGCCGTTTAGTCACCTACCAGTGTTTCTATTATCACGTATAGTCTTCAAAAACTCTCCGAGGGGTGGTATCTCCTGATGCAATACTGGAATACTGCATAATTCAAAGCTATCGACACGGCTGCTCTCTCTCTTTCCCTCGACAACTTCGCACCGACAGACAATATTTTTTTCTCCCTCTCTCTCTCTCTCTATGCCTTTATCAACAATATATTAATTGGCCCTCTCATAAACTGGGAATTCTCCATTATATATTGCATCTTCATGACAATATTTCAGTCATTTTCATGCGAGGCCAAAGGATAGGTGCGGCAGGCGACTGACACACTTTTTATTCATGAGAGCGAGAGAAATGTTCCATGGCACCTTTCCCTTGATGTCTTGTTTCTGATTTTCCTTTCTTTTTATATATCAGTCGATCGTTATTTTAACCGTTTCTCGTGTACTAATATTCATCACCCACCCCTTCTTCTCAATCTCTTTCCTTCTATTTGTATTTATTCGTTATTTTCCTTAAATGGTAGGTTTCGCAAAATGAAGGAAAACTGATTTCAACCCATTGTAAGACTGACCGGTTGCACGAATAACTACAGATGATCAAAGGCCGCACGTATTCTCGTTTCAATAATTAAATGAATATATATATATATATATTTTTTTCCTTTTATCATCCAGGTGGTTCAGCTTCATATGCCAATGATCTAGGAGCAACGGGGAGAACTTGAACGAACTGTCATCGCAGCCTTTTTAAGTGTCGCACAGAAATAATGCCGACGTCGTACCGACGGGACAATTATTATTACACACAAAGAGGAACTCGTATAGTAGATACACGAGAGCGCCTGGCTGCATCGCGTACGCACGACTTGGCCGCCACAGCGTCACTAAACCTTGTGTGTGAGTCTCTCTCTCTCTCTCTCTCTCTCGGCAGCCACATCGCCTGCAGGGAGGAGGAGGAGGAGGAGGAGGGAGAAGAGGAGGAAGAAGAGGAGGAGCTTAGGGTGGTGTACGACAACGCATCACACACACATGAGAAAAGATGAGTAGATGAGAGGAAGAACAAAGGAATAACGAACCTGGAGGAATATGATTATAAAAGGAAATTCGTTGTCTCGTTTCCGATAATTCGGGCGGGGTGGAAGTATGGCAATCAGGAGGTTTGGCGGGTGGGGTGGGGGGAGGGAAAAAAACCCCGTGACCCGAGAGTAGGCATTGGAAAATAGAGCAAAGTCCGCCACTTGGCAGACAGCGTTAGATAAACAGAGCGGCCATGGCAGACATAGTCTATTTGCCGGGTCACGCAGGTTCTTTTGAACGGCGCAATATATATATATATATATATATATATATATATAATATATATATATATATTATTATTATTATTATTATTATTATTATTATTATTATTATTATTATGTTATTATTATTATTATTATTATTATTATTATTATTAATTATTATTATTATTATTATTATTATTATTATTATTTTATTATTATTATTATTATTATTATTATTATTATTATTCAAAAGACTGTTTGAATGACAGTGGCCGAAACTAAGATGAATTCTAGTTTTCAACAGAGGCCATATATATATATATATAGCCCTTTGAATTTTGCTCTGATCACATGAACCAATGATAATTCACTTGCAAACTACAATGTAGATTTGGGTGAAGTAGTGGCGAATCTAGAAGTCCTTCATTTGGGGGGAGGGGTTTGGGGGCATTTAGAATTATCACTCACTCACACACACACAAACACACAATATAGTTGTTGTTGTTGTTGTACAGTTGTTTGAAGCAGCCATGAACTAAGCCAATTTTTGCTACTAATAATGAGAAAACAGCGCTTATTATTCATATCTATGGGGCGGGGGCGGTGAGGGGGGCGCAACTAGGGTGGTGGAATGCGCTTTTGATTTTTGGGACGGTATATTCGGACATTTACTTCTATACATCAAAAAAGAGTTAACTGACCATACCACATACAGTACTTCATAATAAGGGATCTCTTTACTATTAGCACAATAAAATGGCTAATACTGTAAAATTAAGCTTTTTAGAAATCTGCGATTGTGCAAAGATTAAAAATCAGGTTATTAAGATTCTCCCTTTTTAATTTTCTGTCCGTCCGCATTTTTTTTGTTCGTCCTCAGTTCAGCAGAACTACTGAGGCTAGAGTGCTGCAAATTGGTAAGTTGACCATCCACCCTTCAGTCATCAAACATATCAAATTGCAACCCCCTAGCCCTGGCAATTCTTATTTTATTTAAGGTTACAGCCAGTTATCATCGTTAGTCTAGCAACGCTATAGAACAGGCCACCAACGGGCCATGGTTAAAGTTTCACAGGGCGCGGCTCATACAGCATTATACAGAGACCACCGAGAGATAGATCTACTGAGGGTGGCCTTGATTGTACGCTGTACATTAGACGCACTTTTTACTCGTTTTGTATTCCAAAGAAGCAACTAACAATTATAAGACGCAAACAAAATCGGAGGGAACAGCTCAGAGACAGACACCTGCATGCTCGCTTGCACGCCCTGGTCGGCCGAAGAGGCGGTATTGCAATAACAATCAGCACAGATATTGTTTGCGGTGTGGCGGATGGATGAAAATTTGATGCGTGTGCGCTGCCCTCGGGGAGCGATCTGTTTGAAGCGCCCCCCACGCCCCCCACCCCCGCGCCCAAGGCCATTTAGGAGAAAACCATCTTCATTTCATGATGGCCACAGCTTCAAAGATTCAGCTGGATGAAGAGTGAATGTAGCAGTGACTGTTGGTGACCTTCAATACGGCCACTCCCTTTAAGGGGAAAGACCTCTTGGATATATATATATATATATATATATATATATATCTATATATATATATATATATATATATATATATGTCTCCGATATATATATATGTTTCTCGAAGTGACTGGTAGTGCTGTGATCTCTCTCTCTCTCTCTCTCTCTCTCTCTCTCTGTATATATATATATATATATATATATATATATATATATATATATATATATATATATATATATGTATATATATGTATATGTATATATATATATATATTATATATATATATATATATATATATAGATATATATATATATATGTATTATGTGTCCTGTCGCTCATGAGTCGAGTGTGTATAAATGTATAGAGTGTATCAATAAACTGATCTTCACACAGTTTATTTTCTACACATCATCTTTTTCGCTGGTGAGAAAATAAACAGGAAAATGGAATACAAAGCAAAGATGACCAGCATTATAAAAAATGCGAGTCTGTTGGCATTCCCTTAAATTCCCAAAAGGCTAAAAAAAACAGGCGAAAGACGCCTTAAAAATCTCAGACTTACTCAAGTATCGACGCAGCCAACGGCAAAGAGCTTGACCGGGGAAAACTAATAAAGGTCTCATAGGAGAAAGAAAAACTTGAAAAATTGGCTGCGCGGAAAATACTTCTGGGATTAGGTAACCCCCAGTAGATCCAAAGGATGGGTTATAAAGAACGAGACTAGAATATTAATTGGCTGACTGGTGAAAGAAAGTACAATGAGCGCCTCTTTCCTTGATCATGTTTCTTTGTAAGGTAGCACTCTCCTGAGCGTCGTTTTTATGCACACATAAACGAATAAACGACAAGATACAATACGTCATTCCACTTGTATAAAAGTGATGAGGGCAGTAAAATATGACGTACACAAAACGTACCGAATTTCAAAGTTTCGTTTCGTTAAGCAAGTATTAAAAGCAAAATTTACCAAGGAGGTGTACGTCACTTATACATATCAAATTGAGAATGCCCAGCCATAACCAGGTTTTAAAAGCAGCTACAAATGGCCAAGAAGTCTTCTTACATTGGGGCACTTTTCGCTAAATAAAACGGTACCCTGAGAATAATTATATATCACGTCAGAAATAATAGTAGACCGTTATCAAATGCGCTAAGCGTCATCCATCCATATTAAACAGGAACATCTGATCAAAAGAAATTGTATTTATTCTAGCACATATTTATTGTCCTAAAATGGAAGACTGCTGTATCTGCAAGAATACAAACCCGAGAAAAATTGAGTTAAACTATTTTTTTTATTGCACCTTACTACCGATTTTGCAATACTGCAAATGCGACAGTCTAAATACTCGTGGAAAGTATCGGAGAATCGTTCTGAAATTGCAGTCACTTGTGTATTAGTGTTTCACGAGGTGGCGTCTCTCAGTTTCGAAAACTTTTCAGATACTGTAAGTTTTCCATTTTAGGGCAGTATCTAACTGTCCTCGAAAATCATTTCTATCTGTGGTTAAAAAAAAAAAAAGAAATAACTTAAAAACTTTCCGTAAGGCTCTAATTACAATCACTTTATCATCCCAATATTGTAAGGAGACTTCTATACCTATAAAAATACAGCCGTTCCAGCTTTCTGGTTATCTTCGAAGATCATTTCCCTTCTGGGTAAAAAAAAAATAAAAAAATAAAAACTTCAGCCTCCAATCACAAAAACTTAATCATCCCAATATTGTAAGGAGACTTCTGTATCTATAAAAAATAAAATTCTGTATCTATAAAAATAAAAGTCCAAGCTTTCTGATTATCTTCGAAAATCATTTCCATCTGTGGTAAAAAAAAAAAAACTTGTCATGCCCCAATTACAAAAACTTAATCAGCCCAATATTGTATGGACACTATGAGAAGAAGAAGAAGTAGAAGAAGAAGAAGAAAAGGTCCCAGCAGCAGTTTTGATCTGGGAAAACGGCTTGTGAAAACGGCTACAGACATGTATACGTAACCTTTTGATAAAATCAACACATAATTTTACAGAGTTCTCCTTGCATGCAAGGCCGTCAGTCTGCGATGTTCCGTAGTCTACGGTTACATTCTTCCAATTTCACGAATTCGCCGATTCAGCATCTGTGAGTAGTGAGACCAAACTGAACATTCTTATCTCGCCCCCTATCCCGATAATACAAAATTTCATGGCCTACCTACCTTCCTTCCCCCATCAGGAGCAAATTTTTCCTTCTCATTCTTTTACCGTCCCTAGAATGACTAAACGACGTTTTGCAGAAAACATTATAATTCGCATTCCTTTTTTCAAATCCAGTTTTTATACCTTCTAGAGAATCATTAGTGTATAATCTGGAGTTAATATAAAAGAAAAAAAGTGCTCTCATTGTAGACGAAGACTGCAGTAAAATCCCTCTTCAGTGACTTCACTGAGAATGAATTTTTTTTTCAAACTATAATAACGCCAAAATATCTTTTAAAATCGAATTACCTATAATTTGGGAATAACTTATACCCAAATGGAATTATATTCGACGCGAAGCATTTATCAATTATATGATTCCCTTTGGGGTGTAAACTATTATATTCTCCAGGTATCCAGGTATTGTGAATTCCATATTGAACGATATATGTATATATATATTATAGTATTTATATATATAGATATATATATATATATATATATATATATATAATATATATATATTATTATCTATATATATATTATCTATAGTAATATATGATATCAGAATAAATTAGATATTAATAATATATTATATATATATGAATATATATATATATCATATATAATATATATATATATATATATAATAATATATATATATATATATAATATCTAGTAATTTATAGATATCGATATATATATATATATATATATATATAATATATATTATTATATATATATATATACTATATATATATTATATATATACTATATATATATATATATATATATATATATATATATATATATTATGGTGTGTGTGTGTGTGTGTGAATCTAGCGTGTATATGACAAAAATTCGACACACACACATACACACGCACAATAACTGGACATCAAGACAGAGGCTCGTGAGCGCTCCTTCGTCGAAATGGGCAGATTCCATCGCTCGCTGTTCTGTCCCAGGTCCAGACCTTGATTTCGTCTCGGAAAATGGAGCGATTCTGTTTTGGCCCCGCGCCACGGAATTGGGCTTCGTGCGCACGCGCGCTCTCTCCCATTCGAAACACGTGGTGGGTTTCATCTCTCAACAGCCGTCTCCTACTTATATCGCCAATTGCCGAAAACGCACATACGCGCACACCTTGGTACTTTATTAATAATAATTACTAATAATAATTACAGTTAAGTTTGAGAATAAAATAAGAATGGTGCTCATAACTCCTGTAGATTTAAGGCCAAAAACCACACACATACATACATACGTACTCACGTTTGAATATACACGAAAGCTCTTATAAATCTATATATTCTCTTCAGCAATGCTGATTAACCCTAAATTATTTGACACGAAAGTTCTTACAAATCTGTATATTCTCTTCACCAACCCTAATTAACCCTGTATTAATTGACACGAAAGCTCTTATAAATCTGTATATATATATTATCTTCACCAACCCTACTTAACCTCGTGTTATTTGACACCAAAACTCTTACAAATCAGTATATTCTCTTCATAAACCTTAATTAACCTCGTATTATTCGCAAAACATCAATCACCCCACACATGAATCATGGCCTTTTCATATTCCCAAAGTGCGTCTCTGTTTTCTGAGCTTTCCCTGACCTCTCTCATCACTCGATACTATATAAAAATATTTAGACACAGAGCCATTACACATTCTTGTACACGAAAGACGAGCAATGAAACAAAAGTATATATAGCCTGAAGAGCTATGCAAGGTAATTCATATTTCCAAGGAAAAGTATCAAAATCACGCATTTCTATTCTGCAAGATTTAAGGAAAATCCTAAAAGCACGATAATAGCTACATTACTTGTCCTTTTTAAATGTTTATGTGGAGTTGACAGTCGAGATCTACAAGTTAAAATCAAGCGTTAGGACGTTTTCTAACGGCCGATGAACTTCTCATCCGAAAAATACCATCTGTTCCATGAATTTGATATATCACAGAATTATTACCTAAAATAGCACGTGTCAAAGATCAATAACAAATTATTTCCTAATATTAAAAGATAGTGAATAATACGTCATAACTACGTCATAACTATCAGAAAAATATGTTCCATCGCTGGATTATAGATGTGAGTAATCCTCGCGTGTGTACTTTACCCCATTCTATGTTATCAAGAAGGACAAGCTTTCTTCACATTCACATACCTGTAGGGGAGAAATAAAAGATAAATATCAGTAACAAGTAAAAAATATATGATCACCTGGAGATGGAAAAGATTCATTAGTTATTGCAAGAAGACAACTCCTATTGTTACCATGATATGAACAAAGAGAAGCAATGATGAATAACAAAGAGTATTAATAACGTATTCCTTATTCCTCGCTAATTATGAGCACTTTTCTCCGTTGATGACTGTGTGGTGTAGAAAATCTGCATAAACAAAAGGAAGACCGTCACAATTTCTAAAATTATATTCTAGGAAGAAGCTCTAGAGGGCGAATTAAGGCTGGGCACATAAAATGAAATAAATAAGTATCTTGTTAAGTCGTCTGACTGAATTTTTTGGAATTGGCAGACTCACACCAGTAGAAGGGAAGTCAGAAAACCTATTATTTCTGCCTCGTAAATTCTGAAAGCCAACTTGGCCACATTTCTTATCATATCTCGGTTAGTTTTCTTACTTTTCTCCAACATTTGTTTTAAATGTAAATCCCCGATTACCTGCCCTACTGCTGAATAGGCTAGCTGCTATTGCAACGGAGTGATAGATAATTGATTTATAGACTTTTGGCACCCATTCCAAGCACTGGGGCAACTAAGGGCATTCAACGCTGAAACGGAAATTGAAAGTGACAAGGTTTGAAAGGTGCAACAGAAGGAAAACCTTAAAGCACTTGCACTATGAATCTATTGTTACGAAAGGGTGGATAGACAGTATGATGGAAGAAAGAGAATATGAATAGAGGTAGAGTAAAAGGAGTGAAAGGGGGTTGCAGCTAGGAGGGGCCGAAGGGACGCTGCAAAGAACCTTGTGTAATGCCTACAGCGCACCGCACGAGGTACTCCGACGGTACAACGAAGTCAGCAAATTAAAATTCCTTGCATGATATCGTTATCGGTTAAGATTTGGTTTCAGCAAGAAAATTCCACTGGCTATAGAATACCAGAGACATTTCCGAGTGTTACAAGGCAGTTGCGTGAGGATGATGATCGGCAGCAGATACCTATGCGGCACAATGATCTACCAAATCAACCACTGAGAAAACAGGTAAAAAATGCGCAGAAGTTTCTTCGGCGCAATCGAGTTTTCTGTACACCGTATAATCAAGGCCAACCAAAATAGATCTATCTTTCGGTGGTTTCGGTATAATGCTGTATGAGCCGAGGCCCATGGAACATTAACAACGACCTGGTAGTGGCCTGTAAATATCTGCCAGACGCACGATGACGGTTATCTTTAAATTTAGATAAAATAAAAACTACTGAGGATAGAGGGCTGCAATTTGGTATGTTTGATGATTGGAGGGTGGATGATTAACATGCCAATTTGCAGCCATCTTGCCTCTGTAGTATGTAAGATCTAAGGGCTGACAGAAACTAAAAGGAGAGCTGGATTACCAAATAATTGTGGATCCTTCGAGGAGAACCAAAATATGATGGTGCTTAACTGGATGATGAGACTCAATTGTATATCGAAGATTTGTATGTCTACAATAACGGATAAACTGCTAAGCAAAATATATCTTTATACAGAAATTCGAATGAATTCGATAGACTTCTGGAGATTTCTTTAAATGAATAAGACAAATGGTCCCAGTTATATGCCAAAAACAAAAATACCTCAAACTCAAATTTTACCAGCCAGGTATGCCTGTATCCTAGGATAAAAAGACATGGAATAGAAGAAGAAGAAGAAAAGTAAAAGAAGAAAAGGGAGGTGAACGTGACATTCAGAGCGAAAGAAGCGATAATTTCTTTGATGGGGAAGGAAGGTTAATCGAACGGGGGACGGGTTATTCCTCCAAACCTCGAGAGATAGAGGAAGTCAGTGAGCCGACAAATTCGAGATCTAACTTGGACACGGCCGATGAGCGGGAGGCTCGTATCTTTAGGTTACGACCGGCGGTTATGGAGGAGACCCTTGTTAAATGGATTCGCTTATTTTCTATCCAGCCACTATTAACTAGCGGTACTGTCATCGAGTGGATCGACGGAATTGTTATGGAAGACAAGGCGTGATTCGACCTCCAGCTTACTCGGGCGCGTGCTGAAATCTACGGTCAAATAGAGCGTACTTTCACCAATGAAAATTAAAATATATACGCTATATTTCATTAGAAATAATTGTTCTGTGCGGTTTAACATGCAATTACTTATTTTTTTTACATTTTCATTCAAATAAATAAATCATAGAAATCCCATCGTAAAAGTCCTGTATCTTGAAATCAACACGCAATACCTTTTTCAGACTTTTTTATTTAGGCTTTTCCATAGGGCTTTCCTAACCAAACAACAACAACAGCAACAAAGTAACTTGCAGGCTTACTCCCCCAACAAGCGACTAGATTCATACGAGAATTCGATATGGGTTAGAGTGGAAAACTTGACTTCATATGTTTTCAGTTTGACATCAAAATACTTTTTTCCCCAGCTATTTTCTATTTCCAATTTAAAACTTTAAAGTCTCTACCAGCACCCATTTCCTTTCCCAATACTCTGGGAAAGCTGGCAGATCTCATACATTTACGACATAATTATACCAAGGTCTATAGAATACCGTTCCATTTTAAACCATTATGCTTATTTTACGAATATTTCAACGTTCAAGCGTCAGAGGAAACAAGTATGCGGATCCGGTGTAACTTATAATTTTCATTAGTAAAATAATCATCGTAGAGGCAGGGGGTAAATTCATAATTATAACTGATCTCATTATATTCGGCCGATACGTCCGTCACACGATAAGCACGTCACGTACAAAGGTAATTGAAGTTTCTGGGGCAGACAGAAAATAGTAATTATCAAAACACACACAAAAACACATACACACACACACACACACACAATACATCGACACTGCCACATTCGGATTTTTTTTTTGGGGGGGGGGGGGAGGGGGGAGTGGGGTTTGTCGCCATCTAAGACTGATGTTATTCCTTTTGGCGGGAGGGAGCAGTATCTTTACGATATTTACAGTGTTTTGTTTACGATCTGACGGTAATGCCCAAAACAAGTTTTTACTAAACCCTTGGCGGTAGTCACTATCAAGATCTACATATACACTCTCTTTAGACTGGTCACTATATAGGAAATATCCCCAAGTTCATAGTTGACCGTTGAGTCCGCTAATGAACATCCTAAGCAGTAATCCCTCCACAATCGCTGGATACATCTACACAAAGGTTAATCCGCGGTCCAGATAATCCTGCATTCACCTCTGTCTTGTAAGCATTCTCGCAATACCTGGGTATATCGAAGCCCTTTAAGGACAACCTTACCAAGACCTCTGACAACTAGGAGACTTCCTCTGATATTCGTTACTACTTTTGAATTGTACTCTGTCCATCAGCTTTTCGTCGGTCATTCTTCCTAAACGACTAAACTGTCTATTCTTTTCACCCATTTCTACAGTCCTTTCTTTGCCGTCCTGTATCACTCCATTCGTAAAGGCGACATAACACACACACACAAACACACACACACACATACACACACACACTCGTCTCAGACCCGCTTTTGAACCAAATCAGTTAGTAACCCTGTATAATATACCACATATACTTGGTGTCTATCGTTAAAGGTTTTCAATGGCTTTAAATAACATATTTTAATAAATTATATTTTGTAACATATCTTCCCCAATTGCTGTTAAATCGTAATAATTAAAGCACCTTATTATATTGAAATTAACAGATACTAAAAGAAAAAAATATAAAAAGACTTATACGATATTAAAAAATAAAGATATCTCGATTCTGACCCCACTTCCTATATACGTAATTGCTGGTAGTTTTCGAGGTATAAAAATAATAATAATAAAAAAGAAAGAACTTTTGGACAGCCAAAATCCATACGTGTAGTCATGCAACTGGGGAGGAGTCGAGATAAAACTCTCCTCACGTTCTATCTGGCACAGGGTTCGACGTCCTCCTCACCGCTGTCACTGGAAAGTCAGCCAAGTTTGAGGATCATCAAGACCATGTAGATAACCGCTGCTAGGGGAAGAAAACCACTGTTAGGGGAAGAGATAACCCCTGCTGGGGTAAGAGATAACAGCTGTTAGGGGAAGATAGCCAGGCAGCGCCTGCTGGGAGCGGGTATTAACGCAGGAGGAGGAGGAAGGCCTGATTCACTTGCCTTCGTTCTGTCGCGAATTACTTGGAAAAAAAAAAAACCATTACGAAGGACGGAAATCCTAAGTCCATAGATAGAATATCCAATTTAGGTCGAAGGCTAAGTGCTGGGAATTATGAGATCACTCAGCGCCGCCGAATGGGAAATTGAGAGTGATAGGTTTAAAAGGTGTGATAAGACGAACACCTCACACGAGGGCAGAAAGTAAGATGGAAGATAGAGAATATGAATGGAAGTACAGTAAAAGGAATGAAAGGGGGTTGCAGCTACAAAAAAACCATAAGTAATGCCTACAGTGCAACGTATGAAGTGCACTGACGGCACTAACCCCCTACGGGGCTTGTTGGTTTGGCTGAAGTTCTTATTTCGCAGATTTTATGTCGCAAATTTTGGTCAAGGGATTAATTCCATCGTCTCTCTCCAATAACAACTGTCAGTAATCGGTTATTCATTGTTTTAGTATCGACTATGAAAGTTCAACTGCAGAGAAAAAATATTTTTGTATAATTTAGGGGGGAGCGTTTGTCTGGCCGTCCATCTCCTTGCAAAAGTGGCAAGCAGCCAAATTGATCATTTTCAAATTACTCCAACACTGCATCCAATGAGGCTTATAAAAAAAATATATGACTGTATAATGGGGAAATACAGTAGGGGAAGTCATTCATAAATTAACACTAACAAATGGCTGGTTCTCTCTTAATTAACCATTGTTTAATTAACCATTGTTTCTTTAGGAACTCAATTTTCATAATTGCCACATTTTTTCATCGACGTAATTACATAGTATAGATATATATATATATATATATATATATTATATCTATATATATATATATATATATATATATATATATATATCATATATATATATATATATAGATATATATATATATAGATATATATATATATATATATATATATTATAAATATATATATATATATATATATATATTATATAGATATATATAATATATATCTATATATATATTAAACCATTGCTTTTTAGAAATGTAGGTCAGGGAATTTTAATTGTCTGATTAAATGTCATTTCCGTGCCTGTCATCATGGTTCTTTGGCAGATGATAAAAAATACTACAACTTGGTTCTATTTCATAAAGGGAAGTCTACCTGGAGGAGGAGGAAGAGGAGGAGGAGGAAGAGGTAAGTGTATTCATCTCGCTCTTACACTACATCTACTAACTACAACATCACCGTCACACAGTAATAACCTCACCAGACTATCGTTTCTTTAACACACTGCTGTGAAGCATTTATAGGTTTTAATGCTTTTTCCACATAGGTTTTGCTTTTGCTTTTAATTCTGCCTTCTTCATGCATTCATCAAGCCTTACAAATTTATTTATTTATTATCTTTTTCTTTTTCATGGTTGCCCGAGTTTACCTCCCTTCCCTTCACGTAGTTACAGAAAAGTGCTCCATAATGATGTCCACAACTTTGTGGCAAAATGATACTTTGCAAAAAGATAATAATGTCGCGATGAACCCTGAAGCTCAGATGTCCCTCTTAACTTCGGAGCACCCAGCCTAACTTCATCCTGAAAACATCAAACATCAGATACCTGGGCACCACAAGCACCTGAAACATGGGACGGTAAGTCATATTTACAGTTCTTTCCAAATTCTCAACTATTTCGCCGTCTAAAATGATTATTATTTGCTTATGGGAATACGATAAAATACCCTCAAGTCCCATTTACTCTTTGGAACAAATAAGGGAAAAATCATTCGAAGGGTAAAATATCAAAATAAGAGGGGATTTGACAGGTACATCGAGTGTCACTTTATACTTAGTTATTCTCTAAGGGCAAAAAAGAAAAAAAAATCAATAAATCAAAGTATTTTTTGTATGTGAATCTTGATATATTTTGTCATGAGGCCAGCTGGATTTCTCTACTTGAATTTTGAGGGGTTAGAAAATGGAGAGAATTGCTGGATACGATCCTAATATGGCCCTTCTAATTTTAATCATCTTGTTAAAAAGAACGAATATGAAAGATTCGTGAGCTTCTAGCCCCTGCTAATGGGTTTTAAATCATTCATCCAGAAACAGACACACTGGCTCCGAAAACAAACCGTTTATATTATTTAGACATACCCGTTCTCTCTCTCTCTCTCTCTCTCTCTCTCTCTCTCTCTCTCTCTCTCTCTCTCTCTCTCTCTCTCTCTCTCTCTGGC
>NC_061096.1:28029282-28039282 GCF_015104395.2 Macrobrachium nipponense
TTTCAAAGTAAGTCAAATGTGGCGTACATTATCCGTAGATTAATACAATACTAATTAGTATATAGAACAGTTAAAAGGCCGACGTTCCTTCTGGTTTCGACAAGATATTCGGCCTTTAAATTATATATACTCTTATATTAGAATTGTATTACTCTACGGATGATGTACACCAGATTTGATTAACTTTGAAATTGTATTTACAAATTTATCGATCTTGACTTTTCTCTTTGCTATATAGGCACATTACTCGCCAATCTACAACACTGAAAAAGCCGTAATAAGAAGAACAAAAAGGAATTTCTATAAAAATCAATGCAACTGAAGCATCACTCTCCTTCAATAGATTAATAATAATAATAATAATAATAATAATAATAATAATAATAATAATAATAATAATAAAGAGTGCATGGGAAGAAGGACTAATAAAAGTAGACGAAGACCCAGAAATATACAGAGACAGGAGAATGACAAACAGAACAGAGGTCTGGCACAACAAACCAATGCACGGGCAATACATGAGACAGACTAAAGAACTAGCCAGCGATGACACATGGCAATGGCTACAGAGGGGAGAGCTAAAGAAGGAAACTGAAGGAATGATAACAGCGGCACAAGATCAGGCCCTAAGAACCAGATATGTTCAAAGAACGATAGACGGAAATAACATCTCTCCCATATGTAGGAAGTGCAATACGAAAAATGAAACCATAAACCACATAGCAAGCGAATGCCCGGCACTTGCACAGAACCAGTACAAAGAGAGGCATGATTCAGTAGCAAAAGCCCTCCACTGGAGCCTGTGCAAGAAAGATCAGCTACCTTGCAGTAATAAGTGGTACGAGTACCAACCTGAGGGAGTGATAGAAAACGATCAGCAAAGATCCTCTGGGACTATGGTATCAGAACAGTTAGGGTGATACGTCCAAATAGACCAGACGTGACGTTGATTGACAAAGTCAAGAAGAAAGTATCACTCATTGATGTCGCAATACCATGGGACACCAGAGGTGAAGAGAAAAAGAGGGATAAAATGGATAAGTATCAAGATCTGAAAATAGAAATAAGAAGGATATGTGATATGGCAGTGGAAATTGTACCCATAATCATAGGAGCACTAGGCACGATCCCAAGATCCCTGAAAAGGAATCTAGAAAAACTAGAAGATGAAGTAGCTCCAGGACTCATGCAGAAGAGTGTGATCCTAGAAACGGCGCACATAGTAAGAAAAGTGATGGACTCCTAAGGAGGCAGGATGCAACCCGGAACCCCACACTATAAATACCACCCAGTCGAATTGGAGGACTGTGATAGAGCAAAAAAAAAAAAAAATAATGATAATAGTAATAATGATAATGCAAAAATCCTCATAGTTGAACAAGTCTTCAAATGGAGAAGCAAATCCATATTTATGTAAATGCACATATATTTAAATTTAAAAAACAGTGAGGATAGCTTTCGGGGATCTGTTCGGTTCCCCTTATCAACAATCTGATTGATAAGGGGAACCGAACAGATTCCCGAAAGCTATCCTCGCTGTTTTTAAATTTAAATATATGTACATTTACATAACTGTGGATTTGCTTCTCCAATAATAATAATAATAATAATAATAATAATAATAATAATAATAATAATAATAATAATAATAATAATAATAATAATAATAATAATAATAATAAAACAAAGATTCACAGAGATCACGACAGACACAGTCAGACACCAACTAAAGAAAAATGCCAAACTGGAAAGCCCCAGGTCCCGATGAAGTCCATGGATACTGGCTCAAAAACTTCAAGGCCCTACACCCACGAATAGCAGAACAACTCCAGCATTGTATCTCAAATCACCATGCACCCAAATGGATGACCACAGGAAGAACATCCTTAGTACAAAAAGACAAGAGTAAGGGAAATATAGCCAGTAACTACAGGCCTATCACCTGCCTACCAATAATGTGGAAGTTACTAACAGGTATCATCAGTGAAAGGCTATACAACTACCTAGAGGAGACAAACACCATCCCCCACCAACAGAAAGGCTGCAGAAGGAAGTGTAGGGGCACAAAAGACCAGCTCCTGATAGACAAAATGGTAATGAAGAACAGTAGGAGAAGGAAAACCAACCTAAGCATGGCATGAATAGACTATAAGAAAGCCTTCGACATGATACCACACACATGGCTAATAGAATGCCTGAAAATATATGGGGCAGAGGAAAATACCATCAGCTTCCTCAAAAATACAATGCGCAACTGGAATACAATACTTACAAGCTCTGGAATAAGACTAGCAGAGGTTAATATCAGGAGAGGGATCTTCCAGAGCGACTCATTGTCCCCATTACTCTTCGTAGTAGCCATGATTCCCATGACAAAAGTACTACAGAAGATGGATGCCGGGTACCAAGTCAAGAAAAGAGGCAACAGAATCAACCATCTGATGTTCATGGACGACATCAAGCTGTATGGTAAGAGCATCAAGGAAATAGATACCCTAATCCAGACTGTAAGGATTGTATCTGGGGACATCAGGATGGAGTTTGGAATAGAAAAATGCGCCTTAGACAACATACAAAAAGACAAAGTAACGGGAACTGAAGGGATAGAGTTACCAGATGGGAGCAACATCAAACACATGGATGAGACTGGATACAAATACCTGGGAATAATGGAAAGAGGGGATATAAAACACCAAGAAATGAAGGACACGATCAGGAAAGAATATATGCAGAGACTCAAGGCGATACTCAAGTCAAAACTCAACGCCGGAAATATGATAAAAGCCATAAACACATGGGCAGTGCCAGTAATCAGATACAGCGCAGGAATAGTGGAATGGCCGAAGGCAGAACTCCGCAGCAATGATCACAAAACCAGGAAACATAAGACAATACACAAAGCACTACACCCAAGAGCAAATACGGACAGACTATACATAACACGAAAGGAAGGAGGGAGAGGACTACTAAGTATAGAGGACTGCGTCAACATCGAGAACAGAACACTGGGGCAATATCTGAAAACCAGTGAAGACGAGTGGCTAAAGAGTGCATGGGAAGAAGGACTAATAAAAGTAGACGAAGACCCAGAAATATACAGAGACAGGATAATGACAAACAGAACAGAGGTCTGGCACAACAAACCAATGCACGGGCAATACATGAGACAGACTAAAGAACTAGCCAGCGATGACAATTGGCAATGGCTACAGAGGGGAGAGCTAAAGAAGGAAACTGAAGGAATGATAACAGCGGCACAAGATCAGGCCCTAAGAAGCAGATATGTTCAAAGAACGATAGACGGAAATAACATCTCTCCCATATGTAGGAAGTGCAATACGAAAAATGAAACCATAAACCACATAGCAAGCGAATGCCCGGCACTTGCACAGAACCAGTACAAAAAGAGGCATGATTCAGTGGCAAAAGCCCTCCACTGGAGCCTGTGCAAGAAAGATCAGCTACCTTGCAGTAATAATTGGTACGAGCTTCAACCTGAGGGAGTGATAGAAATCGATCAGGCAAAGATCCTCTGGGACTATGGTATCAGAACGGATAGGGTGATACGTCCAAATAGACCAGACGTGACGTTGATTGACAAAGTCAAGAAGAAAGTATCACTCATTGATGTCGTAATACCATGGGACACCAGAGTTGAAGAGAAAGAGAGGGATAAAATGGATAAGTATCAAGATCTGAAAATAGAAATAAGAAGGATATGGGATATGCCAGTGGAAATTGTACCCATGATCATAGGAGCACTAGGCACGATCCCAAGATCCCTGAAAAGGAATCTAGAAAAACTAGAGGCTGAAGTAGCTCCAGGACTCATGCAGAAGAGTGTGATCCCAGAAACGGCGGACATAGTAAGAAAAGTGATGGACTCCTAAGGAGGCAGGATGCAACCCGGAACCTCCTACTATAAATACCACCCAGTCGAATTGGAGGACTGTGATAGAGCAAAAAAAAAAAAAAAAAAATAATAATAATAAAAGTGATGGACTCCTAAGGAGGTAGGATTCAACCCGGAACCCCACACTATAAATACGACAGTCGAATAGGATGACTGTGAATAGACAAAAAAATAAATAAATAAAAGAAATAATAATAACGGAAATCATGGCAAGATATTGGAAAATTAACATAAAAAAAATCTTGAGGCCAACCAAATTCTACAGAGTTTAGGTGGACTAAAGAAGCATTTAATGTTACAAATTTCAGTAAAATGTTGTCCCAGTAACATTAGATACAAGAAAACATGCTCATGCAGTTGGAAGTAGGGAACAGAAATCTATATATATATATACATAACTATATATATATATATATATATATATATATATATATATATATATATATATATATATATATATATTAATGAAGTTATTAAACTCTCACCTTACATTGTATGACTTTTTTCCCATTGCCTGCCTAAAATTCTATATATAACATAAAAAAGCTACACAGCTGCTGGGTACGATAATATGATGATACTTAATCAACTGCCCTGCCACCGTACTATATATCCTGACCTCAGCAGCTGCTCATATCACTTTGTATAGTTATTAAGGCTGGTCAGGTATTCCAACTGTATCTCATTCGTGCCACGAGAAAGAGCTTGGTACTGCATTTTCCTGTGGTATCCGCTTTATATATATATATATATATATATATATATATATATATATATATATATATATATATATATATATATATATATGCAGAAGCTAGGTACTATGTCGTGCATCTAAGTACATGGGGATACATTCCACAATGATGTAAAATCCTCCTGTAGTTTTATTTCTGTACAAGAAATATATATATTTTATAAAACTACAGAAGGATTTTACATCATTGTGGAATATTATCCCATGTACTTAAAGGTACAACACACACACACACACACACACACACACACAAACACACATCACACATATATATATATATATATATATTTATATATGTATGTATATACTAGTACATATGATATATATATATTTATATATATATGTATATGTATATATATATATATATACATATGTATATATATATACACACACATATATATATATATATATATATCTATATATATATATATATTGACCAAAGAGGGGAATCACAGTACATGGCGTTCATCAGGTCCAAGAAGAACCGAAGTTGATGAGAAGTCTCCAGATAAGTAGGAGTCGTAAAGAGGGTTTATTGCAGATGAATGGACCGATAATGGCCTGATACGTTCCCAGTCAAGTGGAGAGAATCGAATACTCTATGTTGTTGAGAAGAGCGTAGTATAATTTGCAAGTGTTAGGAGGGAGAGTGAAGAAAACCTAGAAGTGGATATTTGAATGAGTTTTTGGAAAGAATGTGTCCAAGAGTGGAGGGCATAGCGCAGTGTTCCCATAAGGGTCAACGGCCCGCAGCTGAAGCATCTCAGTGGGCTCGTGAAGCGTCTCATATTACGGAGATGATGATGATGCTGTAGTCACAGTTTACACTGCTGATTCGCAGATGGGACCAAGTGTAGAAAGCTTCCATCTATCTATATATATACTATATATATAATCCTATATATATATATATATATATATATATATTATATAGATATATATAAATATATATATACATATATATATATATATATATATATATATATATATATATATATATATATATATATATTGCAAATATAGTAAACCATATTTCTGTTTTCTCGGGTATTATATATTTCTACACGAAGCCATCAGCGTATTGACTCTCGGCGCCGTTGTGTCTCCGTGTGTCAATGCGTTATTCACCGCGTATGAGGTTTGAGAGGTTCACTATCATTTTCTCTCTATGACCCACACGTACACACGCGTGTATCGCACACACAAACACACATACACACGGACGGAGATTAAAAAAAATTAATTAAGCTGCCGAATTAAGACGTAAAATTCCTGCCGGAGACAGAAACTGAAATAAAAAATAATAATAATAAAAAAACTCTTACCTCGAAGACGTCATTGATACGCGGATTCTTCATTTGAGAAATTTACAAAGGTTAAATTACGTTCCCCAGTAGTAGAGATTAAGGCCACAACCCACATAAACAAAGACCCAGCACACTCTCTCTCCCCAAAGTCCTTCAAGCGACTGGAGGAGAGAGTGTGTGTGTGGAGGAATCCAAATCCAAGCCGATGTCCGTATTCCCTCCACTGTCCAGCCACTAAGCATAATGAAATATGGCACTCATGTTTATAGAATGCCTCCCTCCATTCTCACTCTGACGAAACAACACTTAATTTAACGAGGATTCCCCCGGGCTAACTTCCAAGCTCTCGGACATACAGTCTTCTTGATAAAAAGAAGTTTATGACGCCCCGCAACTTAGTTTGAGCAACAGATAGGACGAGCGGAAGGAAAGAAAGAAAAAAAAGAGGCGTTGTCTTAAGCAGTATATATATATAATATATGGTAGGGAATTCTGACAGAAGAATTTCCTGTGGGACTCAAGAGAATGTAGGAGACAGGACGAAGACGAGATAAGAAATGCGAAGATCAGTCCTTAAGTAAGAAGAATTTTGAAAGCATATTCAAATTAAGCAGATACTCACGATTTGATATATGCGTCTGTGCATAAGCACACAGCCATAACATGGCTCGACTCTCAATCATACTTATACATATATAAAGAAGGGTTCAGCGAAACTATTAATTTCTACAAATGTAAAGAAGCAATTTCTACAAATATAAAGAAGTGTTCATTAAAAATAATAATTTCTACAAATATAAAGAAGTGTTCATTAAAAATAATAATTTCTACAAATATAAAGAAGCAAATTCGACAAATATAAAGAAGTGTTCAGCAAAAGTACCAATTTCTACAAATATAAAGAGGTGATCAGCAAATTAATAATTTCTACAAATATAACGAAGTGTTCAGCAAAAATAACAATTTCTACAAATATAAAGAAGTGTTCGGCAAAACTAATAATTTCTACAAATATAAAGGAGTGTTGAGGAAAACTAATAATTTCTACAAATATAAAGGAGTGTTGAGCAAAACTAATAATTTCTACAAGTATGAAGAAGTGTTCAGCAAAAATAACAATTTCTATACATATGAAGAAGTGTTCAGCAAAACCAATAATTTCTACTAATATCAATAATTGTTAAGCAAAACTAATCAATTCTACAAATATAAAGATGTGTTCACCAGAACTAACAATTTCTACAAATATAAAGAATTGTTCAGTAAAACTGATAATTTATACAGATATAAAGAAGTGTTCAGCAAAAATAACAATTTCTGTCTCCATAGAAATGGGTAGTTTTAGAAAATTACGACCACGGCCCCTAAAAGAATCAATTCTGTAGCTTTCGAGACATGAAAAGAAGGACAACTTCAGATTCCATAAAAAAAATAACCAATACCATTATCGAGTCTCCGCGCATACGAAAAGACTAATGAAACGTACCTGAAAGATCTAAAATACTTTCATCTTAGCATCACTTCCAACCACAGTTTTGGGATTAGGGATCCTTCCTACTATACAATCACGGCGTTTTCAGTCCTGCCTATCCTACTCTTCCTTCATAAATATCAAGCTTTGTGCTCATGCCTATCTGATGTCGTGAGTTCGTGTCTACCCCCAAAAGGGAATAAAAAATCACTGGCTGGGTATCATCATCAGTAACTACTGCAGCGTGGTGGTGGGAAGTTGAAACCAACATTCTTTGGAAGCTTGAATCAACGGACCCCCTTTGGTGTGCTTGTTCCACGCGAATAGCTTTCATCTACCGCAATAAATAATACACGACTCTATTTTCTTACTAGAATTTGATGTTGACATTTAACATCTGTTAAATTTTCCTTCATATCTTATCATCGCTTCCCGATGGTATGGAGTTTTCGTTTTCTCTCGCTATAGCGAACGTTGCGAAGTTATCCTCTGTTCCTCAAGGCGCGGTCGCGGGCATCATTTTCTGGCACGGTGCCTTCGGAGTGAGTTTGCGCAAAGTAGACACCGAAGACGAGAACACTGAAGTCGCGCTTGTCTGCTGCTGTCTTGCAGCTAGAGATCGGCATCTCTACTTCCGCTGAGAGACTGGGAAAGGAAGAAGGGTTTCAGCAGGACCCACTTGGCGCTCTAAGTAGGTTCTGGGTTTCCAATACCACTCCCAACAGCCAGCGGCATAAACGACACACTAGTACATATACAGTAGAAGCGTATTTTCCTTAAACAGAAGGATTATTTCGGTAACATATATCTATGTTTAAAATGATCATACCATGATCTGAATTGGCGTGAATAATAACCAGACACAGAAACAGATTAGGACTTTAGTATGTAGGCTACCGTGCTATAGTGATAATATAGAGCTGCTTATGAAATAAACGTTTAAAATGGCTATCGTTCATACAAAATGGATCGTGCAGAGTCTACTGCTAAGTTGAAAAGATAAACTGTGCTTCCTTTGAAGAGAGCAAGTGGCTTGTCTCCGCGTGGGGTTCTGCTTATCCTCTGCCTTTCACGAGTCTTGACTGCCTTCGCTTAGCTAATCATTTAAATCATTTAGCTGCTCCGCTGGTATAGCGGTTAGTGTCGTGGAACGCCGTCCAGATGTCGTGGGTTCGCGTCTTCCCCAGGGCGATGAGACATCATTGGCTCTGTTATCATGATCCATTGCTGTTGCATTGTGGGGTCTCTAGCAGTTTGAGGTTGGAACCGATACATTCTTTGGAAGCTTGAATCTCTCTCTCTCTCTCTCTCTCTCTCTCTCTCTCTCTCTATGTATCAGCGTATAGTAAATAACTCTTGCGAATGATACTTGCGAATGTTAGTGTAAACTGGCACCTATATGATAGAATGAAGTCTTGCCATTCGCCATTCAAGGAGATTTTTAACTCGCATCTAAGATGCTTTGGGAAGCAAGCACGTTTTAGAATCACTGATCACGCCACGGCATATTTAAAACTTTTTCCTACACCGCTGCTAAGTTAGGGCCGCCTCTGCTCCAAACCCGCTGTCGGACTCGAGTAGACTTTCACCGGAATGCAACTGGCACCGAAAACCACTTTTTAAGTTTTAAATATGTTTTATATATATATATATATATATATATATGATATATATATATATATATATATATACATATATATATATAATATTTGTCAATGGAACAGGCAATGAAAGGATTGGAACTTGCATCCAAGAAGCTATGAGTGATAAGCGCACACCAATACCAGTCAGATCACGACAAGACCTTTGGCTATCTGTCATTAGACTCCATCATAAGTTCTGGGAAAGTTTTTTCTTAATAAACCAATCACCATAATGTGACCGGAATTAATATGTTAAAAAGCGACAACAATGTATACGAGTGATTTAATTTTTTCCAATAACAAACAAAGCTCCGTTGTTAACACTTTGTATTTTGGATAAACACAATCGCTCATATACATTATTGTGGCTTTTTTTTTTAAAGCAATACAGACGATATTTTTCACATTTCACGAATGGTTATATAATTGGCTATTAAATCGGAGATACGGTTTCGACCATCTTGGGGATTAGCATCTACAGCATATATACGAAGTTCTGATTTAAAAGCTTACAGGATAAACGATCACGCTACTGTCTTAAAGAAAAAATAAACACATTGGAAATCAACGATTCACAGAATCTTCACGAATGTTAATGAATCCACCAATCAATACAGAAGTTTCATCTCTGATGCAGACAGGAACTCTCTCTCTCTCTCTCTCTCTCTCTCTCTCTCGTTCGGTCTCTTCCTCTCTCTCTCTCTCTCTCTCTCTCTCTCTCTCTCTCCAGTATACTATATATTTCAGAGCTCTTTTTAATGTCACACGTTCATGTAACAGGATCCCATACAGGTGACTAATTTACACATCTCGAACAGATTTGAAAACATCGTCTACAAGAACAAAACGTTATCGACCATGGCACAGCGAAAACGTCGTCTCCTCTTAGTGAATAATTGCCATGTATGTGCC